>NC_072736.1:170689042-170781115 GCF_026930045.1 Uloborus diversus | reverse complement strand
TGAATTTTTTCTTAGATTCTTAAATTCAGTGGAATTAGAGTTGTGTCAGTGAAGTAAATTACCGCTTAAAAAGCGCTGTTTTTATTTTAAAGTCATTAAGAGTTTTTTTTTCTTTTGGAACACTTATTTATTTTTTATCTTATTACTTTCTTGCAATATTTTGTATCACATGGAACTTTATGAAGGGGTTATTTACCTTGAACGATGATTTTGCAAAAATCATTAAATTTGGTCCGGGACACATTGTGAAACAAAATTTATTAAACAGTTTAGAGTTTTGAATTATTTTGTACTGATTCAAAATCTATTTAATAAGCAAAATAATGACATAAATAATTATAAAACAATCTTTTTTTTAACTTAAATTTCATTATTTTTTTTAATGGGGGTGCTTTAAATCGCTAAAACTCAAAATATTCTTGGTCAATTTTCAAAATATTTCAAAAAATTGTGCAAAAATATCTAAACTTCAATTTTTAGTCGGCAATTTAAAAAATATTTTTTCAATAAAAAAGTAGGAAATATTTGAAAAAAAATTTCGAAAAATTCTAAGATACTTTTTTTTTTAATCACATTTTTGCAGTAATTTTTTTTTTCAAATTGCCGAATAGAAATTAAAGCAAACTGTATGAAAAAGAAATGCTCCAGATTTTATTACTTTATCTTTATCGATGCTTGACTTATAAGAGTTTGAATGCAAAAAATAAGGAGAAATTGCATCATGGAGAAAAACGCGTTTAAAATTTTAAAGTTCAAAATAATATCAATTAAATGCATGCAACATTGAAATAACAACAACATTGAAATTAACAACAACATTGAAATGCAGCAACCTATTAGAGATTAAAAAAACATGGCTGCTAAAGATAGATTCTTAGAAATTAGCTGTATCGCAAGGTACAAACGTCCCAAGGTAAAAAAAAACTCTCCCATAATGTCAAATGCTATAAATGCGGTTCGGTGTTTCTATCTAGGCTGTTTGAGATGCAGCTTTTTAGAAATATTATCTTCTTTACTTCCTTTTACAAAAAAAAGGAAGTATTCTGCCGTGCTAAGCACAGATGTGGTATCTGCACATTTTATCAAAATTGAGTTATTGTCACCAGGTGGTCGTTAGTCATTTAATTTACCTAAATCTCAAGTTTTTTGGCAATTTGTGAATGCGAAATATTAAAAAAAGCTTTAGGAAAAAAGTCGTAACTGCACAGTTTGCGGAGTTTGCTAAGGCAATTTGAACGTAAGTGACAAATACTAAGCCTTTAAAGTGGTATCTGCGCAGTTACCACTTTTTTCCTTAGTATTTTTTGTAGATACGACTTTTATACCTTAGTAAAGCAGCATATTTAATAATGTAGCAGTTTATTGTAATACAGAAATAAAAATTAGTTTACCGTTGAATAGTTAATACAGGTTAATAATAAAAATTAATACAACTTTGCATAATTGTTAAAGTAAATAATCAGCTTTTTCTATTCAAATGGTTATTTAAAATGTAAATTCTTAAAATGAAATGCATGTAAAATATTCATATATAATTCTTTCATGCAAAAAACGCATTTCATTCTACGGCCAGAAATATTTTTATTTAATTATCGTCTGCTATCAAAATTATCTTCATGCTCGGTAAAAGTGAATCTAGAAAATAAAACATTATAAAAAACACATTCTTCGAATATAAAAAACAGAAAATTCTTATGGATTACAGTGTTAACTGTCCGGAGTTTTGGAAATGGTATCTTTCAGAAGGTAGATTCTGTTAGATTTGTATTAACAAAATAAAGCGAAACAGCCAACTCCAAAGAAAGCAGATGTTTTCAATATTATTTAATGATACCTTGAGCACGTTTTACTAAGCTATTTTTGTCGTTTCTTTGCAGATACCCCTAAAAATGCGTAGTAGTTGTCACTTACGGTGAAAATAGCTTAGTATATGAAAAGGCTTTGAAAAGAAAATTAGTCGTAACTACATTTATCAATTTTAAATTAAGATTTTTACCAAAATACTCTCTTACGGTTTTTAGATAAGTTATTTACGGAACAACTATCGCAAGTTGAGCATTTAATTAAGTCATAAATCAAAGAAACGAGTTGTAAACTCAAAAATCGGCCTTAATTTCCATTTTGCTCACCTCTGAATGAATGTTGAATTTTTTTTTTCAACCCGATCACACATGGATAAGTGCCTAAGAAACACCCCTTTAGAAACACCTTCGGGTATTTCTAGAAACACTCTAGTCACTAGTCTGTTGCACCTTTTTTTGGGGGAAATAATTGTTAATTTCGATACAAGCTCAAGTGGTGTTATAATTTGGCGGACACTTGGCGATATATCGCCAGTCTTTTGGTCGACAAGTTTGTCGCCAATTTGGCGAAAAATGTAGCTTTTTTTTTGAGCAATCACGATTGCTTATTGTTCTCACTTGACTGTTTTGATGCTACACACATGCACATACATACACAACTACACACGCACACACACAAATACCTACACACGTATACACAAACACATACACACACACGCATACATACAGACACCTACACATACGTATAGACACCTACACGTATAGACACGTATACACACACAACTACCCACACATTCATGCCTACACACAACTACCCACACACTAATCACACTCATGCCTGCACACAGACACAAACACATATGCCTACACACACATACACATTCCCCACCACACACGAACACTCATACACACGACTACCCACGCACTCATACCTGCACACAGACACAAACACATATGCCTACACACATACACATACCCCCCCATACACACACACATAAACACGCACGCCTGCATACGCACACACACTCGTGATTGCGAAAAACATAATTTGAATTCAAGAGTTCAAAATTCAAATTATTGTTTTTAAATCTGGTTTCAATTTGGCCACTGTTGGTGATATTTAGAGAGTTAACTATTGAATCACATTAAAGTTGCCAATAAAAAAATTTTGAAAAAAAAAATAGAACCGACTTCAAAATTGCTCTAAAAAGTGAAAAATAATTTTATTCTTTAAACACCATCGATAATACTTTTAAACATAATTTTTGAAGTTGGCGCAAAAACAATCGATAAAATCATTCACAGCCATAACTCAACTACAAGTATAAATTTAACCAGGTCCAGTTTCTTCACTACCACATGCATTACGTATTGATGACAGCATATTTGAGTAACGATACAAATGTTTCGTTCCTAACTTTGGATGATTTTTTGATAAAAATATGAACGAAGCATGGTTACAATGGATTTTACTTTTTGTTTTTGCGCCAACTTCAAAAATTATGTTTAAAAGTATTATCGATGGTGTTTAAAGAATAAAATTATTTTTCACTTTTTAGAGCAATTTTGAAGTCGGTTCTGTTTTTTTTTTTTTTCAAAATTTTTTTATTTTATCCTTTTTAGTGTAAATGTAGATATTTCAGTAAAAGTAAGAAGTTACCTAGTAAGAAGTGCGGCTCTATATCACTGTATTGCTTTAGAAAAGCCTTTATTCAAAATTTTCATTACAATTACTATTAATGTTACTGTTATATGGCACCGAACTTTTATAACAATGAGTTTCATATTGTCGCGTAGATGAAGATAGCGAAGACAATGTGAAAGCCAAATGAAGAGAATACTCGTTAGTCTCAACTCGAGATCTTTATTCAGAACCACGAATGAACGTTACAGCTCCTTATATACAACTTGAGAAAGTGCTGGAACTTTCCAGACTTGGAAAGATACAGAAATTAATAGAACATTCGAGAAAATACGGGAAACAGTAGAAACGAAATTTTAATAAAATTCACTGTGTCCTAGTCGGGATTTGAAACCGGGTCGGTCGTGTGGGAGGCGAGAATTCTACCACTGAGCCACCGTTATCCACGGATGAAAAGTGCGAACTTCGCTACAATATCATTTAATAGGGAAATTGCATAAAATGTACTGTTTTTTGCCCATAACTTTTTTTCTAAAGAACAAATATGGTCAAACAAAGTAATGGGACCTAAGTTGAGCCATCCCCTATCCATTAAAAAAAGAATCATCAAAATCGGTTCACTAGGTGAGACGCCATGAGTGGACAAACAAAAAAAAACATACATACGGTATGAACTGATAACCGCCTCCTTTTTGAAGTCGGTTAAAAATGGGTAAACACCATTAACGCGGTGTAAAAGGAAGTCATGTGATGCGCACATCAGCTCTTTTTCTTAAATATTTTAAACGCTTTGAAGGTTTTTTCCTTTTTAAGCTGCTAAAATAAGAATTCTGCAGTGGGAATATAAACGGTAGTATGTAGATGAGGGATTAAGTTAAGTTCTATGAATTCCTAATAGATGGCGGGGTAATTGCGTTTTTTTCCATAGACTAATAATAAGAGTAGACCGAGCTTTCTCATACTTGCTGATGAAGAAAATTGGTTCATAGATGTATCATGTGACTAGTGGAAGGGCTTGGCGAAGACTTTGGCAGCATGGTTGCTAGATGGCAGCATTATCTATAGTTTGGCACTCGACATGTATTTTAAGACAATGTGTTTTCATTAAAAAAAAAACTTCCAGGTGCAGAGATTGAACTGTTTTTCTTTTAGTTATGCATTGTTTTGACATTAGTAATAGTTTTTGATCAGTTTTCGGTAACTTTTATTTCATTTGGAGCTGTCAGCGTTGGCGTGAACGAAATGGCGTAAACGTTTTGCGTTAACACAAAAATGTACTAATCGGTATCTTAAATTGAAACTGTAGGTAAAAATCTTACCGTTTGCTGATTCTTCTTGGTCGCTTGCATCTTTTATTGCTTAGAGAGTTATTGAAATTGACTAAAGAAAATGCACAATACTATCTAAACGAAAAACTCACTATATTAACAAAATATTTACAACTTAGAGTAACAAATTTACAAATCGGACTCCATAAAAGATCATTCTTCCGTGTTCCATCAATTCTATTTATTTCGCGTTGGCGTTGATCGTCTGCTACGATTAACGCCTAAGTCTAATCATAAGTTTTCTAAAAACTACAGTCGAACCTCCATATGTCGAACTTCCACAAATCAAGATTTTCTATATATAGAAATCCCTGCAAATTTCCATGTCCATTACGTAGAAAAATTGTTTCTATACAACGGAAAAATCTCTTATTTTTTTATATGATGTATATTAATTTTAATTATTATTTTTTCCTTTTGAAAGCGGTTAAAGAATTTTTTTAATTGAAAATGTGTATTAGCTGCTTTGTTTTAAAGGTGTTTCTATTTTATTTGTTCGTTTATTTATTTATTTTTTTACACATCTAATTCTAAAAATAGTGAGGCATATTTTATTCCTAGAAATCGGCTTAAAATATTAAAAAATTATGTTTGAAACAATTTGCGATTTTAGCTATTTTTGAGAATATTGATCAGATACTAGAAAGTAGATATGGGTATACTGGAATGTAGGCTCGTATAGTTCTACACGGAAGTTCTTGTTATTTTTATTCCCCACACTGTTCTTCTACTCATAAGTCTAATCATAAGTTTTTAAAAAACTACAGTCGAACCTCCGTATGTCGAACTTCTACAGATCGATATTTTTTATGTATCGAAATTCCAGCAAATTTCCATGTCCATTACGTAGAAAAATTGTTTCTATGTATCGGAAAAATCTCTATTTTTTTTATATGATGTATATTAATTTTAATTATTATTTTTTCCTTTTGAAGGCGGTTAAAGAATTTTTTTAATTGAAAATGTGTATTAGCTGCTTTGTTTTAAAGGTGTTGCTATTTTATTTGTTCGTTTATTAATTTATTTTTTTACGCATCTAATTCTAAAAATAGTGAGGCATATTTTAATCCTAGAAATCGGTTTAAAATATTAAAAAAATATGTTTGAAACAATTTGCGATTTTAGCTATTTTTGAGAATATCGATCAGATACTGGAAAGTAGATATGGGTATACTGGAAAGTAGGCTCGTTTAGTTCTAGACGGAACTTCTTGTTATTTTTATTTCCCACACCGTTCTTCTACTCATAAGTCTAATCATAAGTTTTCTGAAAACTACAGTCAAACCTCCCTATATCAAACTTCCACTGATCAAGATTTTCTATATATCGAAATCCCTGCAAATTTCCATGTCCATTACGTAGAAAAATTGCTTCTATGTATCGGAAAAATCTCTATTTTTTTTATATGATGTATATTAATTTTAATTATTATTTTTTCCTTTTGAAGGCGGTTAAAGAATTTTTTTAATTGAAAATGTGTATTAGCTGCTTTGTTTTAAAGATGTTGCTATTTTATTTGTTCGTTTATTAATTTATTTTTTTACGCATCTAATTCTAAAAATAGTGAGGCATATTTTATTCCTAGAAATCGGTTTAAAATATTAAAAAAATATGTTTGAAACAATTTGCGATTTTAGCTATTTTTGAGAATATCGATCAGATACTAGAAAGTAGATATGGGTATACTGGAAAGCAGGCTCGTTTAGTTCTAGACGGAACTTCTTGTTATTTTTATTTCCCACACCGTTCTTCTACTCATAAGTCTAATCATAAGTTTTCTGAAAACTACAGTCAAACCTCCCTATATCAAACTTCCACTGATCAAGATTTTCTATATATCGAAATCCCTGCAAATTTCCATGTCCATTACGTAGAAAAAGTGTTTCTATATATCGGAAAAATCTCTATTTTTTTTATATATGATGTATATTAATTTCAATTAATTTTTTTCTTTTGAAGGCGGTTAAAGAATTTTTTTTAATTGAAAATGTGTATTAGCTGCTTTATTTTAAAGGTGTTTCTATTTTATTTGTTCGTTTATTTATTTATTTTTTTACACATCTAATTCTAAAAATAGTGAGGCATATTTTATTCCTAGAAATCGGCTTAAAATATTAAAAAATTATGTTTGAAACAATTTGCGATTTTAGCTATTTTTGAGAATATTGATCAGATACTAGAAAGTAGATATGGGTATACTGGAAAGTAGGCTCGCTTAGTTCTAGACGGAACTTCTTGTTATTTTTATTTCCCACACCGTTCTTCTACTCATAAGTCTAATCATAAGTTTTCTAAAAACTACAGTCGAACCTCCATACGTCGAACTTCTACAGATCGATATTTTTTATGTATCGAAATCCCTGCAAATTTCCATGTCCATTACTTAGAAAAATTGTTTCTATATATCGGAAAAATATCTATTTTTTTTTATATATGATGTATATTAGTTTTAATTATTATTTTTTCCTTTTGAAAGCGGTTAAAGAACTTCTTTAATTAAAAATGTGTATTAGCTGCTTTGTTTTAAAGGTGTTTCTATTTTATTTGTTCGTTTATTTATTTTTTTACACATCTAATTCTAAAAATAGTAAGGCATATTTTATTCGTAGAAAACGGCTTGAAATATTAAAACATTATGTTTGAAACAATTTGCGATTTTAGCTATTTTTGAGAATATTGATCAGATACTAGAAAGTAGATATGGGTATGCAGGAAAGTAGGCTCGTTTAGTTCTAGACGGAACTTCTTGTTATCTTTATTCCCCACACCTTTATTCTACTCATAAGTCTAATCATAAGTTTTCTAAAAACTAAAGTTGGACCTCCATATGTCGAACTTCTACAGATCGATATTTTTTATGTATCGAAATCCCAGCAAATTTCCATGTCCATTACATAGAACAATTGTTTCTATACGTCAAAAAAAATCTCTATATATGTATCGAAACTTTTTTCACGTCATTGGTAGATTTTTTCCCCACTTTAGATTGTTTGTCTCATAAAAAATGAAGGTTAGGGGAGAAAATTGAAAATTATGTTCACTAAAGGTTGCTACGAAACTCATAAGGAATCTTGAGTTGACGGGTGTGCATATAGATTTTTATTTCGTTCTGGAGTTTTTAAACTCCCTCAAGTTTATTTCAAATCTAGTTGTAACCAGTAATACAGTAAAATCAGTTTCAAGTTATCCCTTTTGTCTGTTGATTACCATTCCTAGTCTTTTTATATCTTGAGTAAAAATCATTCAAGTTTAAGTAGATTAATTTTCCACTTTTCTCTTGATTGTATTGTCAAAACGAAACTCCCCTAATGTTGCGGATCAAGTTAAATTGCCGAAGAATGAAGATATCTTAAATGCAAAAATGTCATTTCTGGTAAAATCGGTGTTTCTGCAAGCAGAGTGCCTGCTATTATGAGAAATCGGAAAGCTGTAATAAAAGTACTGACTCTTACAGAAAACATTCACTCAAAAACATGAAACGACATTACAAATGGTTTTTACTTCCTTTTACAAAAAAGGAAGTATTTTATTCGCGAAAAAATTTTCATTCAAAAATCGGCCTTATTTTCCTTTTTGCTCACCCCCGAATGAATGTTGAGTTTATTTTTCAACCCGACCACACGTGGATATATGCCTAGGAACGTACAGACCCCCGAAATATCCATTTTGACGATTCCCGAGTTCATTACAACGAGTTTTCTCGTGACGTCTGTATGTATGTGTGTATGTATGTCGCATAACTCAAGAACGGAATGTCCTAGAAAGGTCAAATTTGGTACTTAAACTCCTAGTGGGGTCTAGTTGTGCACCTCCTTTTCTGGTTGCATTTGGTTGCTCAAAGGGGGTCTTTTGCCCCTTTTTGGGGGGAAATCATTGTTAATTTCGATGTAAACTCAAGTGGTGTTATAATTTGGCGGACAGTTGGCGATATATCGCCAGTATTTTGGTCGCCAAGTTTTGTCGCCAAGTTGGCGACAAATTTGGCGATTTTTTTTAAAAAAAAATCTAATTTTAATTTAGCCACTGTTGGTGATACTTAGAGAGTAAACTATTGAATCACATTAAAACTGCCAATAATGAGAAAATGACATTAAATTGGAGTAAAAGGAAGTCATGTGATGCACAAATCAGCTCGTTTAGAAACAATGCAGTGCTCAGTAAACGTTCCAAATTAAATTTTTTAAATATTAACTTCCATTTAATCCGATACTCGTATAAAATAGAAATAGGGTTTCATACACGAAATTTAGCTTTAATTTCAATATTTTAGGAAATTTTTCTATGTATTGAAATTTCTATATATCGATCGTTTTTTCGGCAATATGCTACTTGGTATATGTATGGATGTGTGTATAAAAATTGTGTTTTGTTTAAAAAAAACAGATGGGGACAGCAGTAGGATCTTGTAGTAGTAAAACATCCCTTTATTATTGACTATTTCTTAACAAACCTTCTGATTATCATTTATGCAATGTGAAACTACTATCTGTTCTTTTATGTTAGCGAACTTTATACGACTCTTTCACATTAACCAAGAGAACTTACTTTTCATATTAAGTAACGTACGAACACAAAGAGTAGAAGAAAAGAAGGCAGTAAGTCTCAATAATACTTATAGCAATTTTTTTTTCATATAACACAAATGAAGAAATCTTCTTTACTAATAATAAAGCTGAAAGTCTCTCTGTCCGGAGGATGTCTGTAGGACGTCTGCAGGATGTATGGATGTCTGAATCTCTGTGACGCGCATAGCGCCAAGACCGTTCGGCCGATTTTCATGAAATTTGCCAGAAAATTATTTTGTAGCGTGGGGGTGTGCACCTCGAAGCGATTTTTCGAAAATTCGATGTGGTTCTTTTTCTATTCCAGTTTCAAGAACAAAACTATCATAAGATGGACGAGTAAATTACGAAATTATCATAACGTGGAACCGTAACATGGGCACAAGCCAATTGGCGGGAAAATTCACCATCCATTATTTGTAAATATACAGGCGAACCAGAAGACCTTTTAAATTTTCTATTACGGGCAAAGCCGTGCGGGTACCACTAGTTATTACTAATAATAAAGGTGAAAGTCTGGATGTCTGGATGTCTGTGATGCGCATAGCGCCTAGACCATTCGGCCGATTTTCATGAAATTTGGCACAAAATTAGTTTGTAGCATGGGGGTGTGCACCTAAGAGCAATTTTTCGACGATTTGATTTTGTTCTTTTTCTATTCCAATTTTAAGATCATTTTACTTAGCAAATTATCATAACATGGACGAGTAAATTACCATAACGTGGACGAGCAAATTACCATAACAAGGGTGAGAAAATGAACCTAGCAAACTTCCGAGAAATTCATCATCCATTATTTATAAATATGCAGGCGAACCAAATGACCTTTTAATTTTCTACTACGGGCAAAGCCGTGTGGGTGCCACTAGTAAATACATAAATTAAAACCCTATAATGCATTGTGTTGCCATTTGACAACGTACCCAATTTAGTCTTCTTAAATTCTATAAGAACAAATTGGAGCTCTGTAGTTGCCAATAACCATGAAAATACTCACTGAAGGTGCTACTTAATCAATTTTAACTTCAAAATATGCATCAATGTGATGGAAAACAAAAATAAATTCATTTTCTCGCCATTCCTAAATACAGGCATTTTTTTTATAGTTTAGTCAGTGCGTTTGAAAATGTCCTCTACTAATAATCCTATGACGAATAAATTTTTACTACTTTTAAAATGTTATAGGCATTTTAACAATGTTTATCAATGCTTTGGGACGTGTGATGGCAAACTATTAGTCATTTTTTTTAGTTAGAGCCCAATGTTTCCCAATGGTTGTTTAACCGTAAACACAACCTAAATGTGATTTTTTAAGGTATTTTTCTCATGATTTGAGCGGAAGTTTAAAGAAAACGAACATATTTTTTAACACTAGAAAGACGGAGGGGCCTGTGTGGCCCCTCGCGTAGTTTGTCGTTTAATAACTCGGATAATATCTGACGGAACTTAATGGAATTTTCTGACTTTTCATTATATGTCACTATTTGAATGCTTGTTGAATCATTTAATCATTCGCCTCATAGTACTGTTAATATTGATCCTTATACCTAGAAAGACGGGAGGGGCCACAGTGGCCCCTAAGCATTTTGACAATTAAAAAATTTATTTTTTTCCTTTCTCCTAATTGTTGTAGCATAAAAAAATGCCATTCACTCTAGTTTAACCTGTAACTTCCTCTTTATGCAGCCGGTTGGATATCCAAACGCTATAAACAGTACCGACTGCTTACCATCCTAACGGTGGCCATTGCTCTTAGAAAGAAAAACTAATTCAACCTTCTGCCCAGTATAGAGAGAAAAACTAAAAATAATTAAGTACTAAGTTTTTATTTAGTCATGAAAGAAGGTGTATCAGGTATGTGGACTCAATCAGGAAGAATTTTTAAAAGAATTCACTCCAAAAATGGGTAGGGGCCACACTGGCCCCTTCAGTCTTTCTAGGTATACAGAAAATGTCAGTCGTTAAAGTGTTGTTTTGAAAAAAAAAAAAAATCATTCATTTGAAGGTTACAACAAAGCAAAGTGCTTTGTTTTGAAGGAAATAAATGCTCAAAATGTAGAGGGGGGGGGGGAATGCCGACAGGGGATTCACAAAAGCAAGTTTGAAGGTCCCACGAGGAAAACAGGATTTATTCTGATGTGTAAACAATTTTTGTTATCGGACAAAAACTGCATTTAAGACTCCAAAAGTATTGAACAAAACTATCAAAGGATAAAAATATTGTGTTTAAAATGAAAGAATTGGAGCACTTTGGATGAATATAAAAATGCATTTTTTTTCTTACATTTCCATCATCGTGTGGACGATTCGGACTTGATTTTTTAAAAATAAAATCATATACAGAGTATCCGCTTTAGCCTGCAAGACCTTTATTTTCAAAACCATTAGTCCTAGATGTATACTTTCAATTGCAAAAATGTTCAAAATCAGATGCAGAGTTAAGATATTGAAAGTTGGAAGTGAAAATAAAAATTAGTGAAGAAATACAAAATTTAACTTTTTATACGGGCCCTAGGTCCCCTAACTTATACTTATTGAAATAATCTCCATTGAATGATATTACTGACACAAAAGAAATTGACATTTGTGCGACCAAAACTCTAGGAGATATTCGAGTTCAAAATTTTAAGGGACCATAGAGAAGATGAGATTGGAACTAATCGCCCTTTCAGAAGAATGGCAGGTTGTCAAAGTAGAAAATTAAGTATTGATATTTTTTCATTGCTATTCAAAAATAAGGACAAAAATTTTATGGCGTGATACGCAAAAAGACACTACAAAACCTCGAACAATTTAAAAAACCACTCCATGCACACATATGATTTTAAACACTTTTTAACCGCTATATTTCCCCCAAAAGGTGTTATTGACGGCAAGTGAAAAGTGGTGTAAGTCAAAAAACGCTGCGTTTCATCTCTCGGTGAATATTGGTCGTACTAATTTCAAATTTTTTGTGTTGGAATTATTTTTCAATGGAAATTATTTCCCTAAATGTAATTTAGGGGACCTGGGGCCCGTATAAAAAGTTAAATTTTGTATTTTTTGACTTATTTTTATTTTCACTTCCAACTTTCAATATCTTAACTCTGTATCTGATTTTGAACATTTTTGCAACAGGAAGTATACATCTAGGACTAACGGTTGCGAAAATAAAGGTCTTACAGGTTCAAACGGAACGTATATACTGCATTGAAGATTCCAAATTAGTAAGTAAGGGCTGAAGGCTTAAAGTTTGTTGCCCTAGTGAAAGTACTTGACTCGTGTCATATGAGCAAAAACTCTTTCTCTAATTTATTTTTTAACTAGCTGCATCGCCCGGCTTTGCACAGTCTACCACAAAAATAAAAGTTACGTCAAGTGAAGCGTGTTCAGCGCTTGGAAAAAAAAAAAGAAATTTGTAAAATTTTTCTACAAATTGCCGAAAAATAACGAAAAAGGAAAAATTTTAAGTTCCCCTATTGCAGAAAAAGCCTCTAAACAAAAGCAAGAATTTTATTTGTTCATTATCGAGAAAAAAAATGGTAACAGATCTTTCTTCTCGATGAATTTCTTCACGTTACAAAGTTTAATAGAAACATTGTTCAACAATGGCCGCGATTAACAATGCATTTCTAATTGAAGGTTTAGTTACATTTTAGCGCAAAATTAGTTAAAAACAGTTATAATTCACGTTCTAATTACCTTGGAATAATGGAACAAATTTTATCTGATGCAGAAAAATCAGGGGTTTCCATTTATATTTTATTCTAATTTTGCAAGCATTTTTTCGCCTACATATTATAAGAAAACGGCCTTGTCGGGTCCAGAAATTAAAATGCGAACGGTTCGGTCCTTTTTTGGCGTTCGAAAACACCCCTACGTTCCTTCCCGGTGCCCAAGTATCTCTCCCTGCCAAATTTGGAAGAGATCCGATGTAAACTGTGGAATTGAAAAGGGAACATACACACATACACATTTATTCTTGCTTTATTTATATAGATTGGTATTTTTTAAAAGGATACAACTTTTTGTACAATTTATCGTAGAAAAAAGTTTTTGCTTTCAGAAAAATAATATATTTAATTAGAATAATTAGTAAAGAAATTAATAATTAATATTTTTCATTAATGCACCTGTTACATGACAAACCTTTTGACAATTTAATGAGCAATTAAAATGAAATTTTGCAATGACAAAAACGAACCTATGCGAATTTGTGTAATTTTTCTGTTGTTTTCAGTAGCAATTGTGTAGTTATGAAAGAAAATATTTTATTTTTACATTTTGAAATGTTTATAACAACCGCTTATTTTGAGCACATTAGAAAATTTCATTCGTTTTGAAACTAGTTTATAAGCAAGACATATTAATTTTCGTATTAATTAGCAACTGTATAGCAGTACTGTGTGTAACTACAATCAAAGTGGAAAAAAGTATAAATAAATTAAATATCTAAAAAAAAAAAAAAAGAGCTGTTTATGAAAAGGAAAAATCCTTTCTGATCGAAGAGGTTTTATATTTTTTGAAAACATTTTTTCAACGCCTTCAATTACACTATATGACCAAAAGTATTCGGACACTTTCAAAAATTCACATTTTTAAAGATTTCTCAAAAAATAAGAGACCAATTTCCTTGCAACTTTTGTCACATAAAAGGTATGCTACAGCTGTCATTTTCCAATAAAAGTCATATCCCTCTCGCTTTTCGGGGATCAGTAACAAATTGAGGAAAACAAACATGTTTTTTGATCATCATTCATCGTAAATAGAATGAGCTGTAAATTTTTAGAAATTAGTTAGCTTACAATGCACAATTATTTTACATACTTTCGAGAAAGTATCACTGATATTCACGAAGATATAAGGATTTCTTTCAAAACTACGAATTTTATTTAAAAGGTTTTGGCTCATAACACTCAAAATTTTACATCAAAGCTTACCAAACTTTCCGCAAACTTAACAGCATATAAGAGAAGTTTAATATTAAAATTTGAAAGTAAAATATTGAAACTTTGATAAAATATGGACATTTAAGGCAATTATTGTTTCACTGCGCATGCGTGAAAGATTGCAATTCATAACTTTTATAACCTAAAACCCAGCTGAATTCGTCGATTCATAATAAAATTCCAGTTTATTATCTTAAAAATTCAGAAAGTTATCAGCGATCTAATGAGCCGAATTTCAACAATTCTTGGATAGACGACGAATGGTGAGGAGTCGTTCAAAAGTTTACAACTTTTGCTTGCAATCGTTAAGTGTGGTTCATAATAAAAAACAGATTATTTGCAAACGATCCATTACGGTTCGTCGCCTGAGCAAGAAGTGTTGAAATTTGGCTCGTTAAGATCGCTGATAACGTTCTGAATTTTTAAGATATTGAACTGAAAGTTTTATGAGTTGAGGAGGCTAATTGGGTTTTGGATTATTCAAGTTATAAATTGCTAGCTTTCACGCATGCGCAGTGAAACAATAATTGCTTTAAATGTCCATATCTATCAAATTTGCAACATTTTAACTTTAAATTTTAACTTTAAACTTCTCTTGTATGCAGTCAATTTTTCTGGAAGTTTGGTAAGCTTTGATGGAAAACTGTGGCTGTTATGAGCCAAAAACCTTCAAATAAAATTTGTAGTTTTGAAAGAAATGCTTATATCTTCCTGAATATCAGTAATCTTTTCTCGAAAATATGAAAAATAATTGCACATAAGTAAGCTAACTGATTTATGAAATTTACAGCTCATTTTCAGCTATTCACGATGAATGATGGTCAGAAAACATTTTTGTTTTCCTCAATTTGGTACTGATCCCCGAAAAGCGAGAGGGATATAACTTTTATTGGAAAACGACAGCTGAAGCATACATTTTACTTAACAAAAGCTACAAAGCAATTGGTCTATTATTTCTCGAGAAATCTTTAAATATGTGAATTTTTGAAAGTGTCCTAATACTTCTAGTCATATAGTGTACGTACACTATTTGGTATTGATGACAAGGAAACAAAATGGTAGGATATATAATAGAAAACACGGCAGTTGAGCGTTAACTCAAAACATTTTTTAGATATATTATTGCTCTTATTTAGGATATCGTGCAAGTTTGGATTAAAGTTCCTCTTGTTCATTTTTAATGATTATCTTTATAAAACTCGAAAAATGTATGAGTCACTTTGACATCATATACGCTATGCGAAAAAAAGAACTAAATTTGAAAGTAATCGCTTTGCATGAGATTCTTATATGTAGAGCAGTTTAGGATTTTAAATATTTACCTGCAGTACAATGAAATCAACTAATATGAAAAGATGTTTCATTTAAAAACAAACAAATGCGTAATCTGGACGTAACTACACCAGTAGCGAGTATTATTTTAATAATCCTTTTTTGTGATGCCACTTGGAATTCAAAATGTCAGTTTAAAAAAAAAAAATCTTATATTCGAAGTGCATCACCTAATGTTTTCAAATAATTTCGTAATTAAGTCGAAGAAAAGAGGAGGACATGATTTCTTCCATGGTAAAATTTATTCGTAATTAAAATAAACTATAAGAGGCGTTGCAGTATCTGGCAAATAGCTACTTTGCGCAGTATATGACCTTCCAAATGAGACTCCGCGCAAAATCGATGTGGTTTACTTCTTTGACTAATTTTTGAATTCACCGCAAGGTGGCGCATTCAAACTGTAGAGTACCGAATGGAGAGATTGGGACAAACATTTGGTTTTATTTTTTATAAAAATATGGAGAACTTGAGAATAATGTATTCGCAAATTTAAAAAAATAATAATAATTTATAAAATAATCAAAATAATTTCATTTAGAAAAAAAATATTTAGTTCTGACGTATAGTATAATCTCGTGCGTTCACAAAATGTCCACAACAGAACAAAAAAGGAATGAATAAATGAAAACCAGAAAGAAGTGCTTTCCGATTCGTTTAGCTTTTAAATTGTCCTCATATCGATTAGAAAATATACGACCTTCTTAAAACTTTAACTGCACATTTATTTTATTTGAAATAAATATTGATCGTGTGTAAAAAATTTGAGCTTTTAAGCTTGCATTTTTGGTCCAAATTGATTTAAACATCCCAGTGAAACAACTTACAATTCACGTTTATTCTAAAAAGCTTATTATTTTTTTGTTTGGTCTCTAAAGAGCAAATGCATTGTGACATTTTGAAGATTACTACACCCACTTTGTAACTCGAGTTTTGAATTTCCTATTTCTTTCTGTTTAGGGAAAACAAAACCCTCAAAGCTACTGCTACAAAACATAACGGGAAAATGCGATCATGCGATGTTTTCAAAAATCATACATTTTGTTGTCGCAAAATGCCGCCCACATTCTAAATCTTCCCACTGCTTTCAATTGAAGGAGCAATGAGAAAGAAATTGTTTGAAATATGATATGAGTTGCATGGTTTTATGCTAGGGTGAAATAATGTTTAGTTTTTGCAGTTTTAAAGTAATATTTCTTTGATATTATCATCAGCCTGCATTCCTTTTTGACTTTATGGATATATTTACTTCTTCGTTAAAAAACATCATGATAATAGAAACAGGAAATATGTGTTTGATATTTAATTTTTCGAAAAGATACCGATAAAACAAAAATAAAATGAGTAAAGCAAACAAATTATTCAATAAATGGTTTTGTCTTACATTTACATCCATCAATCTGCCTCCAAATCAGGACTTGTGGATCGGAAGAATAATGATAGACTCTGAATCTGACTCCCGGAATTTTAAAGACTTTGTCTCTGACTTTACTCCGAAATCAGTTCGACTTCGACTCCAGAACCCTTGCAGAGCCGCGAACTCTTGGGGAAAATTACCGGCTCAGAATCCTAAAATTTTAAAGCTTCCAACCAACTACTCAGACTCCTTTACCCCAAAATCAGTCTCACGTCAAATCAACAACTCCGACACCCCAGTACAGTCCCAAACAGCTATCCGGTGAATTCTTATGACTATTATAGCTTCTAGGGACGTTTTTGTTTCATGTTTCATTTTTCCAACCAACGACTCAGACTTCTTTACCCCAAAATCAGTCTCACGTCAACTCCACGACTTTGACACCGCAGTACTGTTCCCAACAGCTATTCGGAGAATCGTTATGACTATTAAAGCTTCTAGGGACGTTTTTGTTCCATGTTTCATCTTTCCAACCAACGCCTCAGACTCCTTTACCCCAAAATCAGTCTCACGTCAAATCCACGACTCCGACACCCCAGTACAGTCCCAAACAGCTATCCGGTGAATTCTTATGACTATTATAGCTTCTAGGGACGTTTTTGTTTCATGTTTCATTTTTCCAACCAACGACTCAGACTCTTTTACCCCAAAATCAGTCTCACGTCAACTCCACGACTTTGACACCGCAGTACTGTTCCCAACAGCTATTCGGAGAATCGTTATGACTATTAAAGCTTCTAGGGACGTTTTTGTTCCATGTTTCATCTTTCCAACCAACGCCTCAGACTCCATTACCCCAAAATCAGTCTCACGTCAAATCCACGACTCCGACACCCCAGTACAGTCCCAAACAGCTATCCGGTGAATTCTTATGACTATTATAGCTTCTAGGGACGTTTTTGTTTCATGTTTCATTTTTCCAACCAACGACTCAGACTCCTTTACCCCAAAATCAGTTTCACGTCAACTCCACGACTTTGACACCGCAGTACTGTTCCCAACAGCTATTCGGAGAATCGTTATGACTATTAAAGCTTCTAGGGACGTTTTTGTTCCATGTTTCATCTTTCCAACCAACGCCTCAGACTCCTTTACCCCAAAATCAGTCTCACGTCAAATCCACGACTCCGACACCCCAGTACAGTCCCAAACAGCTATCCGGTGAATTCTTATGACTATTATAGCTTCTAGGGACGTTTTTGTTTCATGTTTCATTTTTCCAACCAACGACTCAGACTCCTTTACCCCAAAATCAGTTTCACGTCAACTCCACGACTTTGACACCGCAGTACTGTTCCCAACAGCTATTCGGAGAATCGTTATGACTATTAAAGCTTCTAGGGACGTTTTTGTTCCATGTTTCATCTTTCCAACCAACGCCTCAGACTCCTTTACCCCAAAATCAGTCTCACGTCAAATCCACGACTCCGACACCCCAGTACAGTCCCAAACAGCTATCCGGTGAATTCTTATGACTATTATAGCTTCTAGGGACGTTTTTGTGTCATGTTTCATTTTTCCAACCAACGACTCAGACTCCTTTACCCCAAAATCAGTCTCACGTCAACTCCACGACTTTGACACCGCAGTACTGTTCCCAACAGCTATTCGGAGAATCGTTATGACTATTAAAGCTTCTAGGGACGTTTTTGTTCCATGTTTCATCTTTCCAACCAACGCCTCAGACTCCTTTACCCCAAAATCAGTCTCACGTCAAATCCACGACTCCGACACCCCAGTACAGTCCCAAACAGCTATCCGGTGAATTCTTATGACTATTATAGCTTCTAGGGACGTTTTTGTTTCATGTTTCATTTTTCCAACCAACGACTCAGACTCCTTTACCCCAAAATCAGTCTCCCGTCAACTCCACGACTTTGACACCGCAGTACTGTTCCCAACAGCTATCCGGAAAATCGTTATGACTATTAAAGCTTCTTAGGACGTTTTTGTTCCATGTTTCATTTTTCCAACCAACGACTCAGACTCCTTTACTCCAAAATCAGTCTCACGTCAAATCCACGACTCCGACACCCCAGTACAGTCCCTAACAGCTATCCGGTGAATTCTTATGACTATTATAGCTTCTAGGGACGTTTTTGTTCCATGTTTCATTTTTCCAACCAACGACTCAGACTCCTTTACCCCAAAATCAGTCTCACGTCAACTCCACGACTCTGACACCGCAGTCTTGATCCTATCAGCTATCCGGAGAATTTTTATGACTATTATAGCTTCTAGGGACGTTTTTGTTTCATGTTTCATTTTTCCAACCAACGACTCAGACTCCTTTACCCCAAAATCAGTCTCACGTCAACTCCACGACTTTGACACCGCAGTACTGTTCCCAACAGCTATTCGGAGAATCGTTATGACTATTAAAGCTTCTAGGGACGTTTTTGTTCCATGTTTCATCTTTCCAACCAACGCCTCAGACTCCTTTACCCCAAAATCAGTCTCACGTCAAATCCACGACTCCGACACCCCAGTACAGTCCCAAACAGCTATCCGGTGAATTCTTATGACTATTATAGCTTCTAGGGACGTTTTTGTTTCATGTTTCATTTTTCCAACCAACGACTCAGACTCCTTTACCCCAAAATCAGTTTCACGTCAACTCCACGACTTTGACACCGCAGTACTGTTCCCAACAGCTATTCGGAGAATCGTTATGACTATTAAAGCTTCTAGGGACGTTTTTGTTCCATGTTTCATCTTTCCAACCAACGCCTCAGACTCCTTTACCCCAAAATCAGTCTCACGTCAAATCCACGACTCCGACACCCCAGTACAGTCCCAAACAGCTATCCGGTGAATTCTTATGACTATTATAGCTTCTAGGGACGTTTTTGTTTCATGTTTCATTTTTCCAACCAACGACTCAGACTCCTTTACCCCAAAATCAGTCTCACGTCAACTCCACGACTTTGACACCGCAGTACTGTTCCCAACAGCTATTCGGAGAATCGTTATGACTATTAAAGCTTCTAGGGACGTTTTTGTTCCATGTTTCATCTTTCCAACCAACGCCTCAGACTCCTTTACCCCAAAATCAGTCTCACGTCAAATCCACGACTCCGACACCCCAGTACAGTCCCAAACAGCTATCCGGTGAATTCTTATGACTATTATAGCTTCTAGGGACGTTTTTGTTTCATGTTTCATTTTTCCAACCAACGACTCAGACTCCTTTACCCCAAAATCAGTTTCACGTCAACTCCACGACTTTGACACCGCAGTACTGTTCCCAACAGCTATTCGGAGAATCGTTATGACTATTAAAGCTTCTAGGGACGTTTTTGTTCCATGTTTCATCTTTCCAACCAACGCCTCAGACTCCTTTACCCCAAAATCAGTCTCACGTCAAATCCACGACTCCGACACCCCAGTACAGTCCCAAACAGCTATCCGGTGAATTCTTATGACTATTATAGCTTCTAGGGACGTTTTTGTTTCATGTTTCATTTTTCCAACCAACGACTCAGACTCCTTTACCCCAAAATCAGTCTCACGTCAACTCCACGACTTTGACACCGCAGTACTGTTCCCAACAGCTATTCGGAGAATCGTTATGACTATTAAAGCTTCTAGGGACGTTTTTGTTCCATGTTTCATCTTTCCAACCAACGCCTCAGACTCCTTTACCCCAAAATCAGTCTCACGTCAAATCCACGACTCCGACACCCCAGTACAGTCCCAAACAGCTATCCGGTGAATTCTTATGACTATTATAGCTTCTAGGGACGTTTTTGTTTCATGTTTCATTTTTCCAACCAACGACTCAGACTCCTTTACCCCAAAATCAGTCTCCCGTCAACTCCACGACTTTGACACCGCAGTACTGTTCCCAACAGCTATCCGGAAAATCGTTATGACTATTAAAGCTTCTTAGGACGTTTTTGTTCCATGTTTCATTTTTCCAACCAACGACTCAGACTCCTTTACTCCAAAATCAGTCTCACGTCAAATCCACGACTCCGACACCCCAGTACAGTCCCTAACAGCTATCCGGTGAATTCTTATGACTATTATAGCTTCTAGGGACGTTTTTGTTCCATGTTTCATTTTTCCAACCAACGACTCAGACTCCTTTACCCCAAAATCAGTCTCACGTCAACTCCACGACTCTGACACCGCAGTCTTGATCCTATCAGCTATCCGGAGAATTTTTATGACTATTATAGCTTCTAGGGACGTTTTTGTTTCATGTTTCATTTTTCCAACCAACGACTCAGACTCCTTTACCCCAAAATCAGTCTCCCGTCAACTCCACGACTTTGACACCGCAGTACTGTTCCCAACAGCTATCCGGAGAATCGTTATGACTATTAAAGCTTCTTAGGACGTTTTTGTTCCATGTTTCATTTTTCCAACCAACGACTCAGACTCCTTTACCCCAAAATCAGTCTCACGTCAACTCCACGACTCTGACACCGCAGTCTTGATCCTATCAGCTATCCGGAGAATTTTTATGACTATTATAGCTTCTAGGGACGTTTTTGTTTCATGTTTCATTTTTCCAACCAACGACTCAGACTTCTTTACCCCAAAATCAGTCTCACGTCAACTCCACGACTCTGACACCGCAGTCTTGATCCTATCAGCTATCCGGAGAATTTTTATGACTATTATAGCTTCTAGGGACGTTTTTGTGCCATGTTTCATTTTTCCAACCATCGATTCTGACTCCTTTACCCCAAAATCAGTCTCACGTCTACTCAATAGCTCCGACACCACAACTAGGGTTGTAATCCCGATCCTTACGGGATTCCGCATAATATTTAGCGGGATTAATCCCGCGGGATTGAGAGCAAAATCCCGCTGGATTTTCGATCCCGCAAAGATTTTTCGTGCAAACGTTTGACAATTTTTGCCGTCCACAAAACGAATATTTTTACAAGTAGCATCGGAAATTTTAACCACCTTCCGGTCTATCTGCAAGAAGAGCAAGAAAAACTTTATGTCACATATGACAAACGGTAGATTTACCATTCAAGAAAACAAAAAATATTGAGTATTTTTCTGAGAATGTATATTTTTCTAAGAATAGTATTCGTATTCGAGGTTTCAGTGTTCTTACGTTCAGCAGGTGCGAAAATGGGTGAAAATAATAAGCCTTTTTAAAAACCAACACTAAATATTGAGACCCAGAAAATAGTGCTTTAGAAGAAATTGATAAAGTGTATTACAGAGTGCAAAATCTGCTGGAAGAGCCTAAATGCAATTTTGGAACGCTTCTGTAAATTTAATAAACGCGCTCGAAACATTTTTGCTTACTTAAAAGTGCACAATATTTTTTCCGAAGAAGAAATCGATGAAAAACCTGACATTTTTAACTTTTGCTCTCTAATCTGTAGGAAGAGCCTGTTCATGTCTTTGTCACCGTGAAACTAATAATATAAACGTGGGTGGTACCTTGCTGGATGAATTTTCTGTTCAATCTTAATATTCGGTACAATTCTAAAAGAGATGACGGAAACTTGGAAGAAACATTAGATGACTCGATTGACAGTGCAGTACGTTAAGCGGCTCAAGTTTTTGATAGTCTCTTTAAAGTGAAAGGTAAAATTAGCGAAATTATTCAAAACTTTTTTTTTGAGCAATCACGATTGCTTATTGCTATTATTTGACTGTTTTGATGTGCTATCATTTTATTTTCCCACCAGCACCCTCTGCAGCATCACTGTCGACCGGCTCCTCACGATGCTGCTCCTATAGCTAAAGTCGTCTCCAGGTTGCGTCCATATCCTACACTTACACGCATACATACACACACGTACACACAAACACATACACACATACATACGCCTACACACACATACACAAACACATACACACACTCAAACACATACACGCACTCAAACACATACACACACACGCATACATACAGACACCTACACATACACACACACTCATGCCTGCACACAGACACAAACACATATGCCTACACACACATACACATTCCCCCCACACAAAGACTCATACACACAACTACCACACACTCATACCTGCACACAGACATAAACACACATGCCTACACACATACACATACCCCTACATACAAACACACATACCCCCCTACACACACACACACACTCGTGATTGCGAAAAACATAATTTGAATTCAAGAGGTCAAAATTCAAATTAATTTTCCTTTTTTTTTTTCTTTTTTGAGACTGACCCAGTCAGCTTTCAGCTCCTGCTGTAACGAATCAAATGCACTAATGAATGATCAGCGTTAATGAAGCAACAAGGCAATTTAAATTAAATAGAGTAATGCACAAATCAAATAAACATCGTTTCTGCCCGAAATTAGAAGTTCATGAGAAAAAATTCTGAACATGACCCCCCTAAGAATAGAAAAATCTATTTTAGAAGGTGGTGAAGTTTATAGGATTTTTTTGCTAAATATCCACAATCATTTAATCTCTGTAAAATCAACTGCATTGGAGTCACATCATGCGACCGCTAATTGAGATGTAACTTTGTAGTACTCACAACTGGTATACGGAATTCGAAATAAAGAATAATCCATGTAACAAAAGCAGTCTTTCCTAAAAAGCCCAACTGTTACTTCTTGACATAAAAATTCAACTTTTGAAGACAAGTCAATCCCGCGAGATACTGGGATCCCGCGGGATTGGCTCCTACAATCCCGAAATCCCGCGGAACTGAGATTGGCGCGCGATTGGAAACCCTAACCACAACCCTGCTTTTAACAGCTTTTCGGAAAATCTTTATTATGATAGTTTCGCTAGGACGTTTTTGTTATATGTTTCATTTTGGGATTTAATATTTTTACTAATTGTAAATCTTCTATCTTCTATCTATATATATATAAAAATGAATGTTTGTCTGTATGTCATCCATGAACTCAAAAACTACCCGGCAGATTTGGCTGAAACTTTCATCGTTTGTTATTTTTGGTACTGGGAATGTTTATAGACCAGTTCGAAAAAAATCCGATCGATAGTTCCTTTTTTATTTCAATTTAAGTCACAATCCATTGGATAAATACGAATAAAATTATCGGCTGCAGAAATTAATTCGCGTGAAAGATCTTATTGATAAGAAAAATGGCAACAGCTAACTTCTTGAGTTTGAACAAATAAATTCTTTCTTTATTGTTTTATGGCTTTTCATGCAACGGGGGGATTTAAAACTTTTTCTATTTGATATTTTTAGCGATTATTAGCTGTTTGTCTGTATGTCATCGATGAAGTCAAAAACTACTGGACCGATTATTAAAAAAATTGCTATATATATGTATTTTTCCACGGAGAAAGTGCATAATATGCTCATTGAAGCCACCAGGTGGCACTGCAGAGTAGTAACTTCTACCCCGTTCAACCGATTGTCATGAAAATCAGTATAATGATGTATTTTTTTGTTGGCGTAGCAACGCGCGTCGGGTACAGCTAGTTCAGATATAAAAAAAAATTAAAAAACCCGCCATGAGCAGCAAGTTTTACAAGGAAGTGCTTCGGGCAGAGTTGATTGATTTGAAACAATGTTATTGGTTAATTCTTTTTAAATCTTTAACTTTCGACTCTGTTCTATATAGGGTAAAGACCTCAGTAATTGGCACTTTAAGAGTATGTCCTTAAACTTAACCTCTGTTTTCATTACTTAGAAAAAAATATTCTCTTGCAAATATTTTTGTATTAAAGAATGCACATCTGTGCATGTATTTAGTTCACTAAAATCAAAAATATTTGAATAGATATTTTTATAAAAATATATATGTATAAAGCTACCAAAATCACCAGTAATTGGCACCTGATACTCCAGAGTATGACACCTTGTGATCCAGTAATTGGCACATGTTAGTAAAACTGGAAAATCACTTTATTTTTCACTTTTAGATTACATACACATTTTATCATCATAAGAAACATAATTAATGTTAATTTAAAAAGGGTAATTTTACATAAATTAATGCTAAATCACACATCTTGACGTTGAAAAAGTATTTTAGAGAAATGAAAATAAATTTGGAGTGTTGCATGGAAAAAATATCGAGATTATTGCTGTTTTATTAATCGCTATGCAGTTTCGATTTTACGATTTAAAGATGTTTTCACAGAGAAAGGAACATTGAGCCGATGATTCTAAGGGAGCATAAAACATAAACCGATTCTCTACAGTAAGCATTTCTGACTGATGGCAAAACATATTTGTTTTTTATTGTTTCTCTTAAAAAAATTTAACAGTATAGTCAAAATCAACAGTAGAACCCATGTAATATAGTTGCTGCAAAAGTATCAGAAATGAAACTAGTGACACATTGCACAACACATTAGTGTTTATTGGCACATGTGCCAATTACTTGGGATTAGCAAAACTAAAGCACCACTAAATGGCATCCATCATTATCTCAAAAATCCAAGAAGGGACAAAAATATATTTCTACCCACTTAAAGTAACACCTTTCAACTAAATAAAACTTTTGACAACGAAAATTTAAAACATATTTGTAAGTCAGATTTTAATGAATTAATGCGCATGCTTTCCTTAAGCCAGAGAAGAAGCTTTTGTGACAAAAATGGCTGATTCGACACAAGCCACAATTGTTTCTCTTTCCTATGCACTGCTACCATTTAGTAACATGAATTAAAGTTATAATCTTTAAAATAAATGTACATTCAGTTGATATATAGCGTTCTACTTTAAAAAAATTGGATACGAATCTTATTTTAGGACATTTTTGTCGGAAGTGCCAATCACTGATTACCTGCCAATTAATGGGGGTGTTACACTATGCTCTTTTTATGGTATTGTCTATCGCAGTGCTGTCAAAACTACGGCCCGCGCGTAATATATGAACCGCGAAGCTAAATGATTCGGCCCGTTATGTTCAATGTAACTTATCAAAAAATATATTCTGGAACGCTCCAAAACTACTTATTACCTTTACTTGGTATTACGAATAATGTTTTGCAAATTTGGAGCCAAATAGTCAGTAATTGGTGTCTGAAAACAGAAGGAAGCTTCGAAGAAATAAAATAAGAATATAGTGTTGACAATAACAACAATTCTTGCACTGTAATTAATTTTCTTCCCTTTCCCGTGTTTCCCCATGTTATATAAAAATATGCAAATATATTTTAATTTTATATATGTTCTGGCCCGCGCGATAAATTTTAGTATAAAGGACAGCCCGTAAATTAAAATTGGTTTGACACCGCTGTCCTATGGTATTAAAATTCACTAAACTTTGTTTTAACCAATAAAAATGTTGGTTAGGGGGCAAAACTTAAAATAATATTAGTTTTGAACTCGATAAAAAACTAAAACTTTAATTAAAAAAATATAAAAATAAAAAAGAAAAAGAAAGAAAAGAAGAAGAAGAAAAACCATGCATAAGACATGAACTCCGAAAAATAAATAATTTTAGGTGATAAAATAAGTTCTGTTAGTTCTAAAAACATAGTAATGCCGATACTAATTATTAAGTATCATAAAGTTTCAAATCAATTTAAAAATATTAACATAGTTGTTAAAAAGGTAGTTAGCATATCGTTGCCTCAGAGCAACAGTAAGATATCCAATCCAAGAAATAACACTAAGATATATTACAGTTGCGCAGAGGCGACGATATTTACATAAGTCGAACTTCATTTGTTAGACGAAGTTTCTACCAAATTTAACTAAAGTAATCTTTTCATGAATACTGAAAAATACGGATCGAAATTCAATCGCAACATAAAAATAAAAAAAAGTTAACTAGATTGAATTTGTTATTTTGATGCAAACTTTGCTGTTTCTGCACTTGTGGTAAAAATAATTTTATTAGAAAAAGCAAGGTTCCTTATGCATCACTATGAATGCACGTTTCGTTTCTCGTATTTGTTCAAACAAAATGATTTAAAGCAAGCATCCATTTTGAAAATCCATTATTTAGGTTTGCTTCAGGTTCCGTGACGTAAAAAGTTTAGTTTCATCTCTCCAGAAAAGAGTTATGTTGAATAACTGAAGACGGACAAGGTTATAAACTACCTTAATAAAAAAAAAAGAAAAGAAAAAAAAATTTGAATTTTGTCATCTTGAATTCAAGTTATGTTTTTCGCAATCACGAGTGTGTGTGTATATGTAGACGTGTGTATTTGTGTGTGGGGGTTTGTGTGTTTGTGTGTACGGGGTATGTGTGTTTGTGTGTAGGGGGTAAGTGTATGTGTGTAGGCATGTGTGTTTGCGTCTGTGTGCAGGCATGAGTGTGTGGGTAGATGTGTGTAGGTGTGTGTGGGGGGGGTATGTGTATGTGTTTGTAGGCATATGTGTTTGTGTCTGTGTGGAGGCATGAGTGTGTGGGTAGTTGTGTGTATGTGTGTGTAGGTGAGTGTGTTTGTGTGTGTATGTGTTTCTGTATGTGTGTAGGTGTATGTATGTGTGTGTAGGTGTATGTATGTGTGTGTAGGTATATATATGTATATGTGTGTAGGTGTGTGTATGTATGCGTGTAAGTGTAGGATATTGACGAAACCTGGAGACGGTTTTCGCTAGAGGTGCAGCATCGTGAGGAGCCGGTCGACGGTGATGCTGCGGGGGGTGCTGGTGGGAAAATAAAATCATAGGAACGCCAAAAACAGTCAAGTGAGAACAATAAGCAATCGTGATTGCTCAAAAAAATAAAAATAAAAATAAATAAACATGCATAAAACATGAACTCCAAAAAATAAATAATTTTAGGTGATAAAATAAGTTCTGTTAGTTCTAAAAACATAGTAATGCCGATACTAATTATTATGTATCATAAAGTTTCAAATCAATTTAAAAATAGTAAAATAGTTGTTAAAAAGGTAGTTAACATATCGTCGCCCCAGAGAAACAGTAAGATATCCAATCCAAGAAATAACACTAAGATATATTACAGTTGCGCAGAGGCGACGATATTTACATAAGTCGAACTTCATTTGTTAGACGATGTTTCTACCAAATTTAACTAAAGTAATCTTTTCATGAATACTGAAAAATACGGATCGAAATTCAATCGCAACATAAAAATAAAAAAAAGTTAACTAGATTGAATTTGTTATTTTGATGCAAACTTTGCTGTTTCTGCACTTGTGGTAAAAATAATTTTATTAGAAAAAGCAAGGTTCCTTATG
Source organism: Uloborus diversus (assembly GCF_026930045.1). Lineage (NCBI taxonomy): Eukaryota > Metazoa > Arthropoda > Arachnida > Araneae > Uloboridae > Uloborus > Uloborus diversus. The sequence continues at coordinate 170,752,999 of NC_072736.1, read as the reverse complement.
CATCACTATGAATGCACGTTTCGTTTCTCGTATTTGTTCAAACAAAATGATTTAAAACAAGCATCCATTTTGAAAATCCATTATTTAGGTTTGCTTCAGGTTCTGCGACGTAAAAAGTTCAGTTTCATCTCTCCAGAAAAGAGTTATGTTGAATAACTGAAGACGGACAAGGTTATAAATTACCTTAATACAAAAAAAAATAAATAAATAAATAAATAAATAAAATAAAAAATAAAGCGTAGGAAAAAACTGAGAAGAATAAGTGAGAAGAGAAGATTAGAAAATACTTTTCTGATGCCTTAGGAATTTAATTTTGAAGTTGTAAGGAAGGTAACTGCAACAAATAACTCTAAAACTAAGAAATAAATATAGCACTCATTCTTGTAGGTGAACGCTGTTGATAAAGTAACACTTTAAATTGCTTAAAAGAAAAAAAAACTATCCCCTCCTTTTTCTAACCTGCTTATGGATTAAACTGCAAGATAATTTTGTTCCTCTGTAGGAAAAAAAAATCACATTACGAAGATTTTTTGATTAATTTCTCACGATTTCATTTCTCAAATTTGAATAAAATACGAAGAATTAATTTTGAACGAAATTCCTGTTTATTGATTTTAAAAATGTCACTTAGCATAGGGTAGGTGCACCAAATAAGGCCGCGTAGACCAATGAGTTCAATCCTCCCATTTAAAAAGATGTGTTAGGTTACCAGTATTGATGGGTGTAACGTTACACGAATTCTGAAGTGTGTAGCATAATTGTTTTAAAAACTCAAATTGTTGGAGAAATCTTGCACTATGGTTTCAATAGAGTTCAAAGCGCATGCGTAAAGATCTGAATCGGCGCAGAGCAGGTAAACTCTTATCAGCGAAACGAAAACCAACCTTGGTAGCCGTCTCGTCTGTGAGATTCGAGTTGTGAGTTCGGCCCCCACTCAGGTCATTTCCTCTCTTGGTGCAGCAAAAACGTCTTGTTTGTACAATAAAATAAACATCTTATATAATTAAAAACTGAGCGTATGTATCTATGTATGTACCTACTAGCTGTACCCGACGCGCGTTGCTACGCCAACAAAAAAAATACATCATTATACTGATTTTCATGACAATCGGTTGAACGGGGCAGAAGTTGCTACTCTGCAGTGCCACCTGGTGGCGAGTGGCTTCAATGAGCATATTATGCACCTTCTCCGTGGAAAAATACACATATATAGCAATTTTCATAATAATCGGTCCAGGTATCAAGTGAAGCCGTGACTACTACTCAAATTTTGTACTCACGCAGTTTGCAAGATCAATCAATCGCTAAAAATATCAAATAGAAAAAGTTTTAAATCCCCCCGTTGCATGAAAAGCCATAAAACAATAAAGAAAGAATTTATTTGTTTAAACTCAAGAAAAATGGCAACAGCTAACTTCTTATCAATGAGATCTTTCACGCGAATTAATTTCTGCAGCCGATCATTTTATTCGTATTTATCCAATGGATTGTGACTTAAATTGAAATAAAAAAGGAACAATCGATCGGATTTTTTTCGAACTGGTCTATAAACATTCCCAGTACCAAAAATAACAAACGGTGAAAGTTTCAGCCAAATCTGCCGGGTAGTTTTTGAGTTCATGGATGACATACAGACAAACATTCATTTTTATATATATAGATGTATCCATGTCCAAGTTTCTTCTCCCGAACGACAGTGAACTTACCATCGAAACCAGGTATCGATGGATTCGTAATCTTCCCGTCTTTATGCTTGGCTATTTAACATAATCCTCCGATAATAATTAGCGAAGATATCAATTAAAAACTATTCATTATGACACTTAGATTTCGACATGAAATCCCTATTTTTCGAAGGCTTTCCTCCATTCAAATTATTATTCAGTGCTTCATCTCAATTGTCCGTAACAATGCTTTTGTTAAAATTTGTAGCGTGAAGAAAATAATTGAGAAGAAAGATCTGTTGCCATTTTTTTCTCGAATATGAACAAATAAAATGCTGACTTTTGTTTTAAAGGCTTTTCCTGAAATCGGGGGATTTAAAATGTTTACTTTTTGGTTCTTTTTCCACAATCTGCAGCAGAATTTGACTGATTTTTTTTTTTTTTTGTCCAAGCCTGATTGTTGAACACACGGCACTTGACGTAACTTTTATTTTCAAGGTGGACCGAGCAAAGCCGGGCGATGCAGGTAGTTGTATATTAAAATTACTGGTGTATATTTGTTATTTATATATAAGCACGAGCTTGATAAATATTTCAAGGAAGTCAGATGAAAGATTAATTTTTGCTAATGTGTAACCTTTCAAGCAATTTCTCCGTAAGCGGACAGAAAACTCTGGTGTAACCTCACGCAGAATTTATTTTTAATGAGGATAGAAATCGGGGAAAAAAAATAAATAAATAAAATAATTTGAATTTTGACATCTTGAATGCAAATTATGTTTTTCGCAATCACGGGTGTGTGTATGTAGGCGTGTGTTTGTGTGTGTGGGGGGGGGGGTATGTGTGTTTGTGTGTAGGGGTGTGTGTATGTGTGTGAGGCATGTGTGTTTGTGTGCTGGCATAAGTGTGTGGGTAGTTGTGTGTATGAATGTGTGTGTGGGGGGGGTATGTGTATGTGCGTGTAGGCATATGCGTTTGTGTCTGTGTGCAGGCATGAATGTGTGGGTCGTTGTGTGTGTTTTTGTGTGTGTGTATGTGTAGGTGTCTGTGTGTATGCGAGTGTGTATGTGTTTGTGTGTGTATGTGTTTGTATGTGTATGTGTTTGTGTATGTGTGTGTCGTTGTATGTGTGCGTTTGTGTGTGTGTGTGTGTGCGCGTGTAGTTGTGTATGTATGCGCGTGTGTGTAGGACATGGATGCAACCCGGAGACGGCTTTCGCTATAGGAGCAGCGTCGTTAGGAGCCGGTCGACGGTGATGGTGCGGAGGGTGGCGGTGGGAAAATAAAATGATAGGACGCCAAAAACAGTTAAATGAAAGCAATAAGCAATCGTGATTGCTCAAAAATCACATAACGAAAACTTTAATTGAGATTTCTATAATTTCTTTTCATTAATTTGCACAAAATACGAAGAATTAACTTCGGTCAAAATTCTTGTATAACAATTTGAAAAATGTTTCTTACAGAGTTAAAATTCACTAGATCGTGATTTTATCGTCATCCGTAAGTCTAACTGATGATAAAGCGTTATCAACGAGCAGAAGTGTAGCGACAGTTATTAGAAAAGAGTCTTATTAAAAGCGCCGAATTTTACTTTACAGCAAAATTAGTGTCTTCATGGTTTTTTGTAGTTTATTAGTATAAGAATGGTTGTTAATTGTTCTAGTGAGCCAAATTTATGTCACTGACGAATTTAGAAAGAACAATGTCACTGTGTACAGTCATTTTTTCCAGTGATTTGATAAGCCTGGAAAAGTAGATTGTAGTCCAATTAAGTTATTATTGCTATTATTAGGACTCCGATGTCCTTATGAAGGTTCGGGTGGAGGATGTGATCCTGTGCTGCATACGGTGCAAATATGTGCACGAACTGTGCGCAGGAGGGACCAAAAACAGATCAAAACGACTTATCAGTGCCCCGAGTACTTTATACTTTGTATTAAAATAAATATGGAATTTTTGATAGGGGGGGAGGTAACGGCACCAGTAACAGACAAGGGTCCAGTAACACAGTCTTAACACATTGATTGCTAGGGACGAGATAACTCGTCCTCCAGAATCATGCTGTATGCGCTAGGGACGAGATAACTCGTCCCTAGCGCATACTGTCTGTCTTCCAGCCAACACGTTGCTATATTTTTTCAGCGGGTTCCATTGGCTTTCCTGGCTGTTCTGCCGCGCATAGACGAACATTTAGACAAGGTTCGAACAGAGAACACAAGATGGCCACTACTGTGTTTGCTGTGAAAACATTTTCTGATGCAAGCAGGCGTGAGCGCGATCAAACGAGATAGCGCGCGAGTTTTTTGTGCTGTAGTCTGTGGAGTAAATAAAAACGTAAAATGAGCAAACGTAAGTATATGTCGCTCGAAGATGCAGTGAAATATGTTACTTTATCGGATCATGAACTAGTTGACGATGATGACATTGACAGGGATCGCGTTATCATGCAAAACATGTGCGTCCAAACCTACCTTATGTGTTGTCCCTTGCCTTGAAAAATATCACAGTGTGGAAAATTTCTAGAAAAAAATATATAGAATTTGTTTTGTATGCTGCATTATTGATGAAAAAGTCCAATAAAACTGTTTACCTTCAAATTGTTTCAAATAATTAGCTTAGCGCAGGGAGTCCATATATAGGCTGTCGACGACGCAGTCAATGTGTTAAGTTTGAATTTAAATAATAAGAGTTTTAGGCAGGCAAAAATGATGTTGCTCCGACCCATGAATACGGTGCAATCATCTAGTGTAGTCAGAGTGAATTTCATGATCCAGTTGGTATTTACAAGGCAGTGGTGGAAGGTTATGAACAGCTACCACGAGGTCTGCCGGTGTTTCATGTCCATTTGCATTTTAAAAGGTTTTAGATCTAAAAAAAGAACTTTTGCACATTTTGGAGAGAAAAGGGGAATTCTGTCCATTACTCATCCTTTCCTCATCCTATCTGCTACTGGGTAGCATCAGAATTGTCGGTGTCTGTTACTCTTCAGTCCAGGGTCCCCTGCACCTACCACTATTTGTGGTTTAACCAGTTGGGTGAAACCCTGAAGACAGTTCTAATTTTTTAATCCAGACCAGAAACCGAGCAATCCCTGGTCCAGAACCCCCAGAGGTATCGTTTCACTTGGAGGACTTTGTGACTACGAGCATATTTAACGTCCCCCAGTCACCATTAATGAAGACGGTGGATCTTCGATCTGGCGGGGATCGAACCCGGGAGCCTCCGGTCCCGAGTCCGATGCCCTACCGATCATGCCACCATGGCCCTGGTGTCTGTTACTGGGGGGTCGGACTTTTTTCCGAAATTGAGCAAATAAAAATAGAATCAACTAATTAAGAGGATCCAGAAGCAGGCAAACGTTAGATGAGATGTAGTGGCACGAGAGAAAATAGTTTCAAAAGTCTAAGTACATTAAAAGGCTCAGAAAGTTGAGTTAATTTAAGAGCGATGTCTTAAGCATGTCTGTTATTGGTGCCGTTAACCTATCGTTGAGTTTAGCAAGTGTTGTTTAATATGTTTTCATATTGACAGCAAATAATTTGTAATTTTTTTTTTGTTTGTTGGTACTCTTTGGCATTTCTTCAGAGTTCACCTTTTTGGAGTGTTCCCAATAAGGGCCAATTTAAAATTTTTGTTGAACTTCTGACAAACATATTTTAAACTATTGATTTTTTTTTATAAATTCTTAATGAGTCATTTTTTTTTCACAAATTTTTAATGTCCAAAAGTTGGAGCCAGTTGGATCGCAAAGGAACGAGATAGTAGGCCCTGAACCTTAGGTTGAACTTATTTGGCACACTTGCTTCATAGTAAATAGCCAAACATGCAGGCGGGAAGATTATGAACCCATCGATACCTGGTTCGATAGTCAGTTCACTGTCGTTCGGGAGGGGAAACTTGGACGTAGATACATAAGTACGTACATTAGGGGGGGGGGATAACATACGCTGAGTTTTTAATTATATAAGATGATATGAAAAATACGTGAAATACACCGCCACGTGTTTTTGCTTTAGCCCTGGCTAATGGGCGGTAATTTACTGGATATGAAAAATGTTTTGATATTTTTTTTTAAACTTCAGTTAAATAGTTCTATGTTATTTTGCTATTAAATAGTTTTTCTCGATGTCTGTTTATTTAAGGATTTGTTTTGCTAATTATCCATAACACCCGGATTATCTGTAATTTCGATTATCTGGATTACTTTTGGTTCCAATTAGCCCGGATAAACGAGGTTTCTTACTCTCCATCGAATTTCTAAAACAATTTTTTCAGCCCTTTCATCTAATCCGTTTCTGTAAACATCGGTTTAAGGAATGGAAACGCGTTTGTTTCCCAATTAAGACTCACTAAGCCGTTCCTTTTTTCTTTTTTGGGAAAATGTTGTTATTGTGGATGTTTATAGTTGGTAGCTACCAGGCATTTCAACTTGGATGTACAATAGAGATGAGTTCGGGCCCATTTTTAGAAGCCCGAGCCCGAAAATTTGTAAACCGGTCCGCCCGAGCCCGGGGATATTGTCTCGGGTCAAAATCTGAGACCGCCCGAGATCGAGTCAAAAACTCTCAAAACCGAACCCACTAGAGTCTGACATGTCTTCTCAGCTGCTGTTTTATTTTAAACTAGTAATACCCGCACGGCTTTGCCCGTAATAGAGAAATCAAAAGGTCTTTTGGTTCGCCTGTATATTAACAAATAATGTATGGTGAATTTTCTCGCCAGTTGGCTTGTACCCATCTTACGGTTCCACGTTATGATAATTTCGTATCTCGCCAATTTGCTTGTGCCCATGTTACGGTTCCACGTTATGATAATTTCGTAATTTACTCGTTTATCTTATGATATTTTTTTTCTTAAAATTGGAATAGAAAAAAGAACCACAACCAATTTTTGAAAAATCGCTTCGAGGTGCACACCCCCATGCTACATACTAACTTCGTGCCAAATTTCATGAAAATCGGCCGAACGGTTTAGGCGCTATGCGCGTCACAGACAGCCTACACACATCCTACAGACATCCAGACATCCTCCGGACAGAGAGACTTTCAGCTTTATTGTTAGTAACTAGTGTTACCCGCACGGCTTTGCCCGTAATAGAAAAAATAAAAGGTCTTTTGGTTCGCCTGTATATTTACAAATAATGTATGGTGAATGTTCTCGCCAATTGGCTTGTACACCCATGTTGCGGTTCCACGTTATGATAATTTCGTATCGCGCCAATTGGCTTGTGCCCATGTTACAGTTCCACGTTATGATAATTTCGCAATTTTCCATCTTATATTTTTGTTCTTAAAATTGGAATAGAAAAAGAACCACATCGAATTTTCAGAAAATAGCTTCAAGGTGCACACCCCCATGCTACATACTAACTTTGTGCCAAATTTCATGAAAATCGGCCGAACGGTTTAGGCGCTATGCGCGTCACAGACATCCTACAGATATCCAGACATCCAGACATCCTCCGGACAGAGAGACTTTCTGCTTTATTATTAGTAAAGAAGACACCACGAAAAATGGATTCTTATATTGCAACAGCGTTTCGTTCAAAAGATTTTTAATAACTCTGTCTATTGATAAATATCATTTTATTAAAATTTTTCTCAAAATGCTCTATTTCAGATGAATTAATATAGTATCTTGTAATAGTAATCGGAAACAAACATGTTACAAATAACTGCTAATTAATTTTTTTGTTTATTTATTTTTATTATTATTTTTTTAATTTTCATGTGAAGCAAATATTAATTCAGATATCCAATTTTTTTTTTTTTTTTTTTTTTTTTGAAAAAATGCCGCTGATAAATGCTCGCAGCGAAAAATCACCAAACATGATTCGCAACTCCAGAGCTCGAATACGCCACCTTGCGGTGATTAACAACGCAACTGAAAAAGGTAAAACATTCCGTTCCACGTGTTTTCTTTGGGGTAAATTAGAGGCTTCAGACAGTTTATGATGTAATGTCATTTCAAAGGAATAGAAAAGAAAGCTTCCCACAAACACGATGAAAAATTACTGTCAGTCACTAAGTTTCAAAGTAAGTTATAAGTTACGGCATTGGTATGTTTTACCCTTTTCGTCCGCCATTAGACATTGGCTGAAGCGCCCCCTTTAGTTTATTGGAGTTGCGAATAAGTTGCCAGAAAAGGCAACCACTCAAACACGCGCTCCGATCCAAAATGGCTGATCTTAAGCTGATGCGTTGGCTCGTATATATAGGGGTCTTACTTTTTAGATAAGAATCAAAATAAAAATATATAATGAGGTTTAGTAATAAGCAAAAAAAAAAAAAAATAATTTGAATTTTGTCATCTTGAATTCAAATTATGTTTTTCGCAATCACGAGTGTGTGTGTATATGTAAGCGTGTGTGTTTGTGTGTGGGGGCTATGTGTGTATGTGTAGGCATGTGTGTTTGTGTCTGTGTGCAGGCATGAGTGTGTGGGTAGTTGTGTGTGTGGGGGTATGTGTATGTGTGTGTAGGCATATGTGTTTGTGTCTGTGGGCAGGCATGAGTGTTTGTGTCTGTGTGCAGGCATGAGTGTGTGGGTAGTTGTGTGTGTGGGGGTATGTGTATGTGTGTGTAGGCATATGTGTTTGTGTCTGTGGGCAGGCATGAGTGTGTGGGTAGTTGTGTGTATGTGAGTGTGTGTTTGTGTGTGTATGTGTTTGTGTATGTGTGTAGGTGTATGTATGTGTGGGTTGGTGTATATATGTATATGTGTGTAGGTGCGTGTATGTATGCGTGTAAGTGTAGGATATTGACGGAAACCTGGAGACGGTTTTCGCTAGAGGTGCAGCATCGTGAGGACCCGGTCGACGGTGATGCTGCGGAGGGTGGCGGTGGGAAAAATGATAGGACATCAAAAACAGTCAAATGAAAGCAATAAGCAATCGTGATTGCTCAAAAAAAAAAAAAAAAAAAAAAAAAAACCATGGACCCAGAAATACTTTCATTTTCCCAACAGTTATTTTTTAATTAATTTTTTAAAATGTCCAATTTTTCAAACAAGGCGTGGCCTTTATGACGTCACAAGTGATGCACTTTGGCGGACCTTTCCACCTCGTTTCCACGTTATGGTAATCAAGAAGCGAATTAAACATTGCGCTCTACGCTTGCTATCAACCCTATCGTTGCCAATACACGTGAGTAAAGATGCGAATTAAATATTTCGCTCTGTAAATGGCAACAGTGAATGGCATTTCATTATTTGTGATGTCATCGGCAGAAGCATAAACAACGAAAACGCACCGATTAAAGCAATTTTTTTTTTTAAATATTAAACGAAAACAAATTATTTAAAAAATGGTCAGATCCTATGTTTTTAAGCATGCTCTTTAAGAAAAAAAAAATACTTTTGAAATTTTGGAAACGACCCCATTATGTTTCAATCTGAAGTAGTCTTTTTTTTTTTTGAAAAGGTTTCTTTATGAATGCAAGACTGCATAAATACACTGCACATCAGAAATATTTCACAAAGAAAAAAATAAACTCGTGTTCCATAAACATAAACCCTTTCAGTAAGTACACAAGAAGAAAGCGAAAACTTTCTTCTGCAGTTGTTTCTCTTCGATTCTTCTCCAAAAAAGCGAAGCCCCACTTTTATTCCATCAGCACGTGACACATAATGACCAAGGACACAATGCATCCCGTCCTTGACGACGACACTGTTATGACAGCAGCGACCTGAATTCTTTGATCCCCCATAATGGGATATTCGAAGGAAGGATAATAAATTCGCCTGTGATGCAACATCCATCGCCTTTCACAGCCTGTTGCACTACGACCTTGAATATTAAGGCGACACATGCAATCGATTAACTATTTCGGCGGGAAAACTCTTAGGCTTAGCTAAGCCTTTCTTGTCCCAAGGATGCGCACTGCATGGGCTTCCTTGAGGAATGGACTAAAAAGAGATTAGTTGCGTGGATTTAATTATCTTGTGCACGAATAACGACGGATTTTAATGATGATATTGGTCTTTTTGGGAAGGGGAAAGCTGTGTAGATTAAATAATATTAACTCATTTATGGTCGCTTGTATGAAAGAAGCCATTTTTATTTCGATCGAGAAGTTAATGGGTTTCGTGACGTTTTGTCATTTTGGGACAAGGATCTTTATTTTTACTTCCTTTTACAAAAAAAGGAGGTATTGTATTCGCGAAAAAAATTTCACTCAAAAATCGGCATTAATTTCCATTTTTCTCACCCCCGAATGAATGTTGAGTTTATTTTTCAACCCGACCACACGTGGATATATGCCTAGGAACGTACAGACTCCCGAAATATCCATTTTGACGACCCCCGAGTTAATTACAACGAATTTTCTCGTGACGTCCGTATGTATGTGCGTATGTATCTCGCATAACTCAAAAACGGTAGGTCCTAGAAAGTTGAAATTTGGTACGCAGACTGCTAGTGGGATCTAGTTGTCCACCTTCCTTTTTGATTGCATCCGGATGTTCCTAAGGGGGTCTTTTCCTCCTTTTTGGGGGGAAATCATTGTTAATTTCGATGAAAACTCAAGTTGCGTTATAATTTGTCGGACACTTGAGAGTCTTTTGGTCGCCAAGTTTTGTCGCCAATTTTGTTTTTCTTTTTTTTTTTTTAATTTGGTTTCAATTTGGCCATTTTTGGTGATATTTAGAAAGTAAACAATTGAATGACTTTAAAATTGCCAATAATGGGGGAAATGACATTAAATTGGAGTAAAAGGAAGTCATGTGATGCACACATCAGCTCGTTTTTTTTTTTTTTTTTTCAGTTAGTGCAGGATTGAACTTAGAGTAATGTTAATTCTATCGGTGAATATTGTTTCCCGTAAGTAGCATGTTAGTTATAGTGTTAATATTCATACGCGCCCATATGCAAAATTTTAAAGGGGGGCTCAAGCATTTTCCCCATGGTTTATCAGGATATTTTCTCCATAGAAACCAATTTCAGTACAAATTAGAGTTATTAAAATTTGACATTTTTAATAACTTATTCATTAATGGCTGGAGAAGAAATGTTTTTATATTTTTGCAAAGGAAAAAGTACTAAAAGCAAGATAGTTCTAATTTTTAAGGGGGGGGTCTTGAGTCCCCATTGACCCCCTATATGGACGTCTATGTTAATATTGTTAATTAATAAATCTACTGAAGGCCCATTTCACAGTATTTTGTCCGAATTGAGAGTCCGCAACATGGCCTTTTTTGTTTCCCCATAGCTACTTAATTTACTGTTTGATCATCTCAAAACATTATTTTGTGTTAATCCTACCAACATATAAACTCAAAATAGAACAATGTGTAAATCAGGCAGTAAATTAAATAGTTACAGCAAAAAAAGTGTCATTTTGCGGACTCTACATTTGGACAAAATACTGTAGAATGGCCCTAAAGTTTGCCAAACTAAACTTTTTCTTACTTAAGTTCAAAAACATCCGCAGCACAAAACGGGAAAAAGCCTTAAAACTAAAAACATGAATTATACATTTTTAGTTATTCTTAGCCTCAGCCTTCCTAATGACTTTCTTTAATAATAATATAGCTGAAAGTCTCTCTGTCTGGATTTCTCTCTGTTAGGATCTCTACGACGCGCATAGCTAGACCGTTCAGCCGATTTTCATGGAATTGCTTACAAAATTAGTTTGTAGCATAGAGGTGCGCACCTCGAAGCGATTTTTCGAGAATTCGATTTTGTGCTTTTTATATTCCAGTTTTAAGAAAATTTTACCGAGCTAATTACCACAACGTGGACGAACAAATTACGGAATTATCATAACGTGGAACCGTAACATGGGCAAGCAAATGAATATAGCAAATTGGCGAGAAATTCATTATCTATTATTTGTAAATATACGAGCGAACCAAATGACTTTTTAATTTTCTGCTACGGGCAAAGCCGTGAGGGTACCACTAGCTGGAAATATGTCTGTTCCCCTATTAATTTTTTTGGGCATTATTCGTTTCGAACGAAACATTTTTATTTGAAAAGATCCTTATCCAGGACACCTCATTCCCATTTTTATTTTTCAGTTTCGAATTTTGCGTTCAACTTCGAGCAGTTCAAAAAAATTTAAGTTAAACTTAACGAAAAATGTAAATTGTATAAAAATATTGAACTAACAGACGGATTTGCTTCGAACACACTTTGTTGGGAAAACTCAGAACTGGTTTAAGAAGTTATTTTTTGATTGGATTATTTCGTGGCCGATTTTTAACAACTGAAATCAGGCCTGGATTTACGTGCAAGCTTATTAGGGTGGATTTGGGTCTGGATTAGGGTCCCGCTTTGCTAGGGGGCGCCATCTCCCGGAAATTAGGATGATTCTTTCCACAAAAGAAAAGAAAAAAAAATGAATTTTCACCTCTTGAATTCAAATTATGTTTTCCGCTATCACGAGTGTGTGTGTGTGTGTATGTAGGCATGTGTGTTTATGTGTGTCAGGGGGGGTGTTTGTGTGCAGGGGGGTATGTGTATGTGTGTAGGCATGTGTGTTTGTGTCTGTGTGCAGGTATGAGTGTGTGGGTAGTTGTGTGTATGAATGTTTGTGTGTGGTGGGGAATGTGTATGTGTGTATAAGCATATGTGTTTGTGTCTGTGTGCAGGCATGAGTGTGGTGAGTGTGTGGGTAGTTGTGTGTCCGCAAAGTGTGTGATGAGTGTGGGTAGTTGTGTGTAGGTGTGTGTGTATGTTTAGGTGTCTGTATGTATGTGTAGGTGTCTGTATGTATGCGTGTGTGTGTATGTATGTGTTTGTGTGTGTGTTTGTGTATGTGTTTGTCTATGTGTGTGCAAGTGTATGTATTTGTGTCTGCGCGCGCGTGTGTGTAGTTATGTATGTAAGCGCGTGTGTGTGTAGTTATGTATGTATGCGCGTGTGTGTGTAGTTATGTATGTATGCGCGTGTTTGTAGCATATGGATGCAACCTGGAGACGGTTTTCGCTATAGGAGCAGCATCGTGAGGAACCGGTCGACGGTGATGCTGCAGAGGGTGCTGGCGGGAAAATAAAATGACAGCACATCAAAACAGTCAAGTGAGAATAATTGTGATTGCTCAAAAAGTACTTGAAAAATAAATTTCATTTTCTAGTGCTTGAAAACCTTGAAAATTTGGAAAAGCGTATCTAAAAAGCGCAAATGGGATTGAGCAGAGAGAAGAAATGCCAATATATGTCAAATTCCTTGTTTTATCCTGCACAAAAAATGTAAAAACCACGGTTCTTAGTTTCTGAAACATATTACAAATTTTTGTGACTCACATGTTTTATATCTTGCCATTTATATAATTCTGAATGTAGTATTTGGTAAATTCTTTTGGCGTTGCTTGCTTCTATTTTACTTCTTCTGCATATTGTCAATCTGTTTAGCACGGAAAAAATACACTACCTCTATTCCTTTTCGTTTTCTGCCCCACTTGCAACTGAAGACGAACATAGTAAAGGCGGGGGGGGGGGGGGGGGAATGCACACCACCGGGAGAAACGTTGTTCAAACTAAAAAAGGGGACCCCATACTTAAAACAGCTTAGGGCCTCGTTAAGTCTAAATCCGGCCCTCAATGAAATGCTAAAGCAATGGAGTTTTCAAGGGAAATTCAAATAGTTTTATCTTAAAAACCCAAAAAAGTTTAAAATTTTTTTTGTACCAATGGTTAGAAAAAACCCTGGAGTTGCTCAATGAATTTTAGATATTCTCGAAGATTTATTTTAAAAACGAGCTGATGTGTGCATCACATGACTTCCTTTTACTCCAATTTAATGTCATTTCCCCGTTATTGGCAGTTTTAATGTGATTCAATAGTTTACTCTTTAAATATCACCAACAGTGGCCAAATTGAAACCAGATTTTAAAAAAAATAAATAAAAATAAATAAATTTAAAAAAATCGCCAAGTTGGCGACAAAACTTGGCGACCTAAAGACTGGCGATATATTGCCAAGTGTCCGCCAAATTATAGCACCACTTGAGTTTGCATCGAAATTAACAGTGATTTCCCCCCGAAAGGGGCAAAAGACCCCCTTTGGAGCATACGAATGCAACCAAAAAGGAAGGTGCACAACTCGACCCCACTAGGAGTCTACGTAACAAATTTCAAATTTCTAGGACATTCCGTTCTTGAGTTATGCGACATACATACGTACATACAGCCGTCACGAGAAAACTCGTTGTAATTACCTCGGGGATCGTCAAAATGGATATTTGGGTAACTGTACGTTCCTAGGCACATATCCACGAGTGGTCGGGTTGAAAAATAAACTCAAAATTCATTTGGGGGTGAGCAAAATGAAAATTAAGGCCGATTTTTGGGTGAAAATTTTTTCGCGAATACAATACTTTCTTTTTTGTAAAAGGAAGTAAAAAAGTGTGTAATGAAAACCGAAACACATTTGCTTTAAGACTTAACATTGACCAAAGTTGGAGATTTATCGATTTAATCAAAGTTACTTCAAATCCTTAACTTTTCAAGCAACATTGCAAACTATTTTATGGATGACTAGCTGCATCCCGGCTTTGCCCGTTATACCTTGAAAATAAATATTGTGTCAAGTAACGCATATTCAGTAATCAGGCATAATAAATAATAATAATAATAATAATAATAATAAAACATCATACAAAATTTCCCTCCCAAACAATGACGACAGCTATTAAAATACTTTGAAGAAATTAAATCGAGAAAGATGGATTTAAAACGCGTAACCATGGAAACACGAAATAAAATAAGTTTGAGGAATTAAAATGCAAAAGAAAATGGTTAACAATTTGAATGGAAATGACAGTTGATGAACTTGATTTAAAAAGTCTTGTAATTTTTTTTCCTTTCGAGATAGAAGCTTAGTTTTTTGACCGTAGGGCGAGATGGATCTGGAATAAAAAATATCGCTTTTTCCAATGGTGTCAAAAATAAAACTGTGGTACAATTCCTTCACTTTTAATTGATAGCAGTGCTTAAATTTCAACTAAACCTAAAAAAAATTGGAGCTAAAAACGCAAATAACTCCCGCCGTAATTAAGTTAGATCATTGAAACAAATTGCGTAGAACGCGGAAAATTCTACCTTTTCCAACTATATGTAATATTAATATGTGCAAGTAATTTTTCACCCCCATATTTGGGAATTTATGTGAAAATTGAGCCTAAATTGGAATAAAAAAAGAACTACTGGTCGAATTTTTTTCTAACTGGCATGCAAACCTTTCCAGTGCTAAAAGAAAGATACTGTGAATATTTCAGCGAAATCGGCCCGGTATTTCTCGAGTTTTGCGCGTTTACACAAACAGACGCTTTTTGAAGACTTCGTTTCATACTATGTAGAGAAGATAAAAATAACTATTGAAATAAAAATCCTTTTCATTACAAATGTTTTTTGAATGTTTCTATTATAAATTGCTTTTGTTATTCATGTTTTGTTTAAAAGCGAAGAAAATAAACAAAATTAATGTATTTTTAGAAATATGTAACAAATTATCACTGATGTAGGAAGGAGATTGACTGTTCGGCCAGTTTCGATTCATTTAACTTACAAGACTTTTTCTTCGTACAAAATTTTGAGCCTTTTTTTTTAAAAATATATGCATGTAATTTCATTCTTACTTTTGACGTTTCAATATAATCAATATAAAATCGCGTAAATTTTTGCAACTTTGAGTATAATATGTTTTTACTCAACGCATTAATCAATTTTACCAATTTAGTTGCAAAGTTTTGAACTGGCAGGCAATTTTGCCGGATATTGCGTTTTCGTCCATCCTGTAAAACTGTTCTTCATTTTGAAAATTTCCTGTTAGAAATTACTGAAATATAATGCCTAGCAACTTCAGGGAAAGAACTTGATATCTTCTACACCGCAAGTAAAACTTTTTATTTTAATTAAAAGAGAATTTCTTCTCATGTTAGGTGTTTCAAAATTAATTTTTGCAATAATTTTGAGATTAAACTAAGCGCTCGCCAGAGAGTTAACAATTTTGTTGTTGGTAAACGGGAATAGGAGGCTTCACGTTCCTGAAACACGCTTCTTTTTTTAGTTTGAAACAGTTGCTTCTTTGAAGAATACAAAGGACTATCTCGTGTTACGTAGCTCTTTCATTTTTCAATCAAGATTATTTCAAAACTTGCATCGACTTGATTATAAATGATATATGATATTTTATAAAACACTAGTGGTACCCGCACGGCTTTCCCCGTAGTAGACATTAAAAGCTCTTTTGGTTCGCCTGTACATTTACAAATAATATATGGTGAATTTCTCGCCAATTGGCTTGGCCTTGATACGGTTCCACGTTATGATAACTTGGTAATTTACTCGTCCATCTTATGATAATTTTGCCTGGGAAAATGTTCTTAAAATTGGAATAGAAAAAGAACAAAATCGAGTTTTCGAAAAATCGCTTAGAGGTGCACACCCCCATGCTACAAACTAACTTTGTGCCAAATTTCATGAAAATCGGTTGAACGGTCTGGGCGCTTTGCGCGTCACAGACATCCTGACAGAGATCCAGTCTTTCAGCTTTATTAAGAGTAAAGATTAATAAAAACCTTCTTATGCGTAAAATCATACCAGACACAACTACTGCATAATGTTAGGTCATGACTTAATTTTTAAAAGAAAATTTGCTCTGATTTTGTGAATATGGGAATGTGGAGCAAAGTAAAATAGTAAAGATGACTGAGCATTTTAAAAATGAACAAATTGGAAATTTGTTTTAAAAATTACTGTAAATAAAGAAAGAACAAAGAATTTTTTAATAAAACCTGCATTGAAACATTGTTTTTAATTTTTAGCAATAAAATTGTGTTTTCAAAAAAAAAAAAAAAAAAAGGAAAAATAATTTGAATTTTGACATCTTAAATTCAAATTATGTGTTTCGCAATCACGAGTGTGTGTGTATGTAGGCGTGTGTGTTTGTGTGTGGGGCGTATGTATGTTTGTGTGTGGGGCGTATGTGTGTTTGTGTGTGGGGCGTATGTGTGTTTGTGTGTAGGGGATGTGTATGTGTGTGTAGGCATGTGTGTTTGTGTCTGTGTGCAGGCATGAATGTGTGGGTAGTTGTGTGTATGAGTGTGTATATGTGTTTGCGTGTGTATGTGTAGGTGTCTGTATTTATGCGTGTGTGTATGTGTTTATGCATGTGTCTGTAGATATATGTGTGTATGTGTTTGTTTGTATGTGTGTGTGTGTAGATGTGTATGTATGCGCGTGTTTGTAGGATATTGACGCAACCTGTAGACGGTTTTCGTTATAGGAGCAGTATCGTGAGGAGCCGGTCGACGGTGATGCTGCAGAGGGTGCTGGTGGGAAAATAAAATGATAGCACATTAAAACAGTCAAATGAAAGCAATAAACAATCGTGACTGCTCAAAAAAAAAAAAAAAAAAAAAAAACTGGGAGGTTTTTCACTTTTTTTTTACCCCAACTTGGGGCGAGGTGAAAAATGAAATATTTTTCGAATGAAATATTTTCTATTTGATTGTAAAAACATTTTTGAGCAAATTAATGAGTAGTACATAAAAGAATAACTGAATCAAAGAAAACAAAATAAAGCAATAAAGTAACAAATAAAAAAAAATTAAATAATTAGTTCGTGAGGAAAAATAAAATAGTGAATAAATAAGTAAATTAACTGAACTGACTGAATGAACTAATATGTGATTTATTAAATGAAGGATTGGGGTCAGCAGAGCAATTAGTTAATAAATGAACACATAAGTGATTTAGTAAATGATCGAATGAGTAAACGAAATGAACTATTTCACTAAATATAGCTTAATAAATACTGCATCGAATATTTGAAAGTCCCAATCTCTTATACAGTAAACTCCCGATTATCCGCGGCATTGGGTGGCACAAGTGCCGCGGATAATAAAAATCGCGGATAACTGCAAAAAGACTAAAATGGGGGACAAATCAGGTAAAAATTGTCCTATCTCAAATTCTTAACTGTATTGATGCATAACACTTTCTGCAAACAGTGAAAAAATATATAGAGAGTACAGTACAAATGTTTTGTATTTTTGCACAATCGAACTTAACATCAATAACAAACAAGTGTATGTACGATGGAGAACGCACAATAATAATAATAATAATAAAATAAAATTAAATCAATCAATCAAGCAAAAACAACTGAGTGTAAATTTACAATTTTTCAAAAAAAAAAAAAAAAAAAAATACAGCCACTGGTATTCGCTTTTTACTGCGAAAATACATGTCCGTGATTGTTGATTGATTCGCGGATAATTCGCCCCGCGAATAAACCGCTCGCGGATAATCGGGAGTCTACTGTATAATTAAAAACTGAGCATATCTATGTATCTATGTATGTTCAAGCTTCTTCTTCCGAACGACACTGAACTGAGCATCGAACCAGGTATCAATGGATTCGTCATCTTCCCGTCTTCATGTTTCGCTATTTAACATAATCCTCCGATAATAATTAGCGGAGATATCAATTAAAAACTATTAATTATGAAGCTTGGATTTCGACATAAAATCCCTATTTTTCGGAGGCTTTCCTCCATTCAAATTATTATTCA
The DNA here is from genome assembly GCF_026930045.1 of Uloborus diversus. NCBI lineage: Eukaryota > Metazoa > Arthropoda > Arachnida > Araneae > Uloboridae > Uloborus > Uloborus diversus. Next base: position 170,734,817 of record NC_072736.1, on the reverse strand, counting down.
GTGCTTCATCTCAACTTTCCGCAACAACGCATTTATTAAAATGTATAGCGGGGGGGGGGGGGGGGGGAGGGGGTGAAGAAAATCATTGAGATAAAAGATCTGTTGACATTTTTTTTTTCTCGAATATGAACAGGTAAAATTCTTCTTTTTGTTTTGAGGCTTTTCCTGTAATCAGGGGATTTAAAATGTTTACTTTTTGGGGGTTTTCCGCATTTTGCCGCAAAATTTCACTGACTTTTTTTTTCGGTTCAAGCCTGAGTGTTGAACTCGCGTCACTTGACATAACTTTTATTTTCGAGGTGGACCGTGCAAAGCCGGGCGACGCAGCTAGTTGATATTTAAAATGTAAGTAACAAAATGTTAGTCGTTGCAATCCATTGCAACGAACAAAATGTTTGGTCCCGTTTTAAGACCCATTAAGATACTGTATAAAATTCTCGTTTTAACGAAACAATGTTTTTAAAAATTCGTTACAACGAAATGTTTTCTCAACGTCAGTTTGAATATGTTTTAATTATTGCTGTTTTCGGAAATCAGAAAACGATTTTCGCAAGACGTAACGCGAAAACTCAGTTTGAACTTTTGAAACAATGCCATTTAAGGAAGCGATATTTAAAGTGGAAATCCGCTCATGCTGAAACGTACACTGTAAAAAAATTCTGAAACGTCATTGATTAATCACGTGTAACGTTTCTGGATTTCAGGAGTTTTCTTCTTTTTCCCCGTAAAATCCAGTATCTTTGCAAAAAAGTTTCCTGAATTGCTGCAAGTGGCACGAATACAGTCTTTTCACTGTTGTGAAAAATATTTTTAGCTACCAGTTTAAAGATTGACTGAGCGTGTTTAATGAGTATTTCGGCTTTAGCTCGATTTCGGCCCGTATAGGCTGACTAAGCTCCCAATAGGGTCGTTTCTATAGACACTTTCAACCCCGGAAAAAAAAACTGCTTTTCACCGCATTTCGGTGATTTGCGGGATATGTGTGAAATTTTTCTCCTCCTGCTTGCTTCTGAGATCAAAGCGGAATTTTACCCAGAACGCATTACGCGAAACAAGTTCGTCTACTAGCTAGGATGCTGGGTAAAGACCGCTTTCTGTGGCACAATGGGAAACCTCTTTTTACTTGGAAGCGGTTAATTTTTCAATCGGTTTTTTTGCGGAGCCAGAGCAGGGATTAACCGGGTCGAAAAGTGTGTTGTGAACGCGGCTATTGAGTGAATCTGTGGATAGCTGCAGCTTGGCAAGGCAAGGTAGAAGCTTGGCAGAGTTGGGCAAATTTTAATTGCATGAACAATTAAAGATTAACAATTGATTAATTGGTAAAGGTTACCACAGCAACTAACAATTGATCAATTGTAATTATGGAAAATTAAAACTAACAATTAATTAATTGTTAATTGTAGTTTGCTACAGTTAACAATTAATTAATTGTTAATTGTAGTTTACTACAGTTAACAATTAATTGTTAGTTGTAGTTTGCTACAATTAACAATTGTTAATTGTTTTGAGAATTTTAATTAAAACTAACTCTTAAAAAATTACTGGTTTTGTATAATATACTGTACAGGCGACAGGTCGACGTGGACGCTGGACGGGTACCATATTATTATCTGTTTAAATACACATGTTAGCAACTAATAAAAGATCAATGCTCAACAGTAACTTTATTACGAGCAATAAATTATTTACTGCAGCATATGCCTTTTCTAAAGAAACTTATGGCTCCAGCGAAATTTCCTCAGAAAAGGTACATTTCAGTTAAAAATTCAAAAACTTTTTTTCCTATTTTTTTTTTTTTACTACTAAAAGTCTAAATAACATCCGAGAGAAATTTCAGAAAGGTATCTTAATTATGTACATGATTTGAAAAAAAAAAAAAAATAAATAAATAAATAAACAGAGCGTCTATGAGACCTCACGTCCCCTGTTATGTCCTTTTTTCTCACCTCCCCTGTTATGGGTTAAACTAAAACTATGATTTACACATATTTAAAACACTTAATTAATACACAAACATTTACGTGTGGAAAAAGCTTGCCTAGAAGAGACTAGTTCACGCGGCGAGCAAGCAATCAGCACTGAACGAAAATACGAAATTGAATAATACTTTTGACTCTGCACCCTGCGCTCTACCTATTGATACATAAAGTTAATTGTTAAGTTTTAATTGTTTCATAAAACAATTAATAAAATTAATTGCAATTATTTTAATTGTGAGAAACGATTAACGTACATTAATCCAATTAAATTAATTGCAAAGTGCAATCTAAGAGTTTTTTGTTGCAATTACTTTAATTGCAATTGCAATTAATTTTTTAATCAATTGACAAGGCAATTGAAAAAAAAATTGATTGATGCCCAACACTGATTCTTGGTTCTTACTAGCAGTTCTGCCTAAGCTTTGGCCTTCGTAGCGTTAATGTTTCTGGAGTTTATTGGTAAATGAGAAAGGCTCTAATCAGTTACGTTAAACGTACCGAATTTCTCTTAAATGTACCAGACTGACTTTAACGGGGTAGATTTCCCAATTCTCTTCAGAAAGATTCAAGGATGATTTCAGGAACGTTGCTGTCTTTTAGCGGAAACCGTTCCCAAGGACGGATACAAGGGAGGGGCGATAGGAGCGATCGCCCCCTCCTTGAACCGAGATGCGGGAACTTTCTTCAGGTATATTTTCGGTATTAGTTCCAAAAAACGCAATTTTACATAATCTTTGATAATTTTAGGAGAAAGGGAGCTCTTCCTCGGAATTCTTCCGGAATTTAAGTCTTGAAAACGAAATCGTAGCTCATTTCTCAACTGTGGAGTAGGGACTAGAATTTTCTATTTGTTTTTTTTTTTTTTTTTTTTTGAAATTGAAATTCCAAAACCTCAATTTTACACGACCTTAGATGATATTAGAGATAGGTTCAAAGGCTCCACCTGGATATTTTTCGAAAGAAGCCCAACTGTAGGACACCTTCGAACCTTGATACTCTTCAGGTATTTTTTCAGTATTACAGTTCCAAAAAACGCAATTTTACATAATCTTCGATAATTTTAGAAGAAAGGGAGCTCTTCCTCGGATCTTCCGGAATTTAGGTCTTGAAAACGTAATCGTAGCTCATTTCTCAACTGTGGGGTAGGGACTGGATTTTTTTTTTTTAAATTGAAATTCCAAAACCTCAATTTTACACGACCTTAAAGATAGGTTCAAAGGCTCCACCTGGATATTTTTCGAAAGAAGCCCAACTGTAGGACACCTTCGAACCTAGATACTCTTCAGGTATTCTTTCGGTATTACAGTTCCAAAAAACGCAATTTTACACAATTTTTTCTCACAATTATTACTGACCCAGGCAACGCCGGGTATTTTTGCTAGTTTAATTATATTAGAGTGTAGATTTCCAAAATTAATACTTTTATAGAAAAAAAAGTTTCAAGGCGATTCCGATGCAATGAAAAATTATACAGTCAACTCCCGCTACAATGCGATTTGACTTACGCGAAATGGCTACAACGCGAATTTTTGCCGGGTAACGAATTTTAGAGCTAACACTAAATTTTCGTCCACAAAACGAATTTTTTTTTTTGGAAGGAAGTATCTGCTTCGTTATTGGCTACAAAATATTTATTTCATAAATGTTATTACATCCCTTTAAGCTTCACAGACAGCGAAAGCTCTCACAGCAAACTAATCTACGCATCGCGTTGTTAGTGCATCAAAAAACCACTCAGCATCTTTCATTTATTCATTTTTTCATTCTAAATATTAATATATATGAAATTTCTGGCACCTCAGTGGCACCTTTATCTAATGTTTGTGAAGATGGGAAGAGAAAGAAAGTTTCTGATAAAAAAAAAAAAGCCTAAGATTCTCGATATGCTTGAACAACTACAAAACGTCGACGGTAGCACGACATTAATATGAGTGAATCTTCCATACGTACAATTAAAAGTCAAAACAAAAAGATATCCGTAAAAGTTCAGAACTTAGTTTCAATATTGAAGCTTGCAGAGCAGTCTAGCAAAGTAAATATTAATAAAATAGAAGCTGCTCTTGTATTGTGGATTAAAGAGATAAGAAAGAGGGGCTGTTGCCCCAGATTGAAACGTTATAAAAGGAAAAGGCGAAGCAACTGTTTTTAAAAATGCATTAGATGAGAATAACAATCTGATCATGGAGCATAAATCAGCAGCATCTTCATTTTTTAACTCATAAATATTATTACAGTATCTACTGTACTATTATAGTTCAGCATTTTATTTATTAGTACATACTTTGCGTACCGTGTTGTTTTATTTTATATCTATTCCTCCCATTCATTTTGTGCATTTAAAATATTTACTGTTGAATAAAAGTTTTTTTAATTTTTTAAATACGTTAAAAGTTCAGTTCTTTCTTTAAGAAACTGCAGTGTACAGTTAAGGAATTTTTTTAAAGCAGTTTGAGGCGTGTTTATAAGTGTCTAAAAGAATTTGATATGCTTAAAAAAAAATGTTTTACATATATTTTTCCCCAACGCGAAATTTCGACTTACGCGAGGAGTCTTGGAATGCATCCTTCGCGTAAGTCGGGACTCGACTGTATCGGTCCTTTGGAGTAGTATCGGGATTTAACTGTATTACTGGGTAGGTGGCGCTAAAAGCGGAGTAAATATTTCACCATTTCACTTTGCTCCACATTCCCTTATATATAATCGCCTCAGAGCAATAGTTGGGTAACTTAAGTGTTATACTTGAAATTAGATGTCTTACTATTGGTCTGAGGCGACGATATAATACTAATTATTATTTTTTTGTGCTAAATTATTAAAATTTTAATTTTAAATTAAAGTCATCTAAAGATGTAGTACGTCAAACGCAATGTGTACTCCACAGAAAAACTTACTGTCAAGGTACTAAAAAAAGTTTTAGCAAAATATGAACAATTTAAGTTTTTCTTACCTAAGGTAGTAATACTAATACAGTAAAACCTGTAAAGTTGACCACCTTTGTAAGTTGACCACCCGTCTATGTTGACCGCTTTTGTCAGGAACGGAATTAGTCTTATCTTATATAATTAAAGAAAACCTCTGTAACTTGACCACCTCTCTATCTTGACCACCTGTCTATCTTGACCACTAATGAACCCCAAGTTTGGTTTGGAGTACTGTAAAAAACCCTTTGTAAGTTGACCACTTGGTTTATTTTTAAAAATTTTATTCAACAAATTATTATTTTTATTATTTTTTTATAGCTTTCCAAGAATATTTTTGATGCCAGACCAGCATTTTACCAACTAATGAAACAGCAGCATAACTAAACCTCCTTTTGAGTTTAACCACATGGGAAAACTACTAAGAACCCTTTTATTCTCCAAACTTGTTTTTCTTTTGTTGTTAAACGAAAAACATTTTATTTTTTGATTAACTATAAATTTTTAGGAACTATTAATATAAAATGAGTAACTTTTCATAAACAATAAGCCTTTTTTTTAAGATCAATTTACTGAAATTTTAAATTTGTATAACATACTATACATCATTCTGGGAAAATAATCTCTAAAAATATTTGAATAACATTTTATATTATTGATTCAAAGTAATGCTAAACAATGAAAGTGAGTTGAACAGAAAGAGTGAGTGTTAATTAGTCAAAAAATGAATGCATGGTGCAAGACTTACAAAAAAAAAAAAAAATAATAATAATAATAATAATAATCATTACCCCCTTTATAAGTTGACCACCTGTCTAAGTTGACCACCAAAGTATTGCACCGCAAGTGGTCAACTTACACAGGTTTCACTGTAATTATAGAAAAAAAATAGTTATAGTACTAAGACTAATACTACTACTGCTTTACGTGAAAAACTAAGGTGTAAGGTAGATAAAACCCAACTCCAATTTTTTTGTCTAGGGTAGCGAAAATTCGCTACTCTGTGATTTTTTTTTTTTGTAATCAAAAGCCTAACTGGTGATAAAGCGTTAATAACAGGAAAAACTCTAGCAGCCGTAATTACAAAAAGGTCTTGTCTTTTGACAAGACCTATTGTGACTTATTGTGACATAGACTATTGACTTATTGTGGCATTGACCTATTGTGACATTGGGACACAATAGGTGAAACAGTTGGTGACATTGATCTATTGTGACATAGACCTATTGTGACATTGGGACACAATAGGTGAAACAATTGGTGACATTGACCTATTGTGACATTGGGACACAATAGGTGAAACAATTGGTGACATTGACCTATTTGTGACATTGGGACACAATAGGTTGAACAATTGGTGACATAGATTTTTTGTGACATTGAGACACAATAGGTGAAACAATTGGTGACATTGACCTATTGTGACATTGGGACACAATAGGTGAAACAATTGGTGACATTGACTTATTGTGACATTGAGACACAATAGGTGAAACATATTGGTTACATTGACGTATTGTGACATTGGGACAAAATAGGTGAAACAATTGGCGACATTGATCTATTGTGACATAGACCTATTGTGACATTGAGACCCTATTGTGATATAGATTTATCTGGTCTTATATCACAATAAACTTTGTTTCTTCACGGTTCACTGTAGTTTACCGGTTTATAAAAAATATTAATTGTTTTGAAAAGCCTTAATTATATAGTTTAGGAATTCAAAAAGAAAAATGTCACTGTGTAACGCCATTTTTTTTCTGTCATTTCATTACCCTGGAAAGGTAGACTTTCCGCGTGTATGTCTGTATGTGTGTGACCGGGTTTTAGTGGATGCTGTACAGCAAAAACTACCTCATGAAATCGAACGAAATTTGGTGCACATACGTGCCTCTATAAGTAAACTTGTGCTTATTACTTTTTGGCGCGAATTCCTCCAAGGGGGATGGAGCAATGGAACATTTCTTGAGTTATGCGTGCCTGCTATTCCCAGGAAGTAGCTGGCGGAACCAAACAAAGTTCGGTCCATATGTTGCCCCTAACAGGTACAGGTGACTTTGAAGGTACATGTGAAAACTTTGAACTGGAATATCTCCTTGAGTTTTGGTCGCCCAAATGTCAAGGTTTTTGTGCCAATAATAGTTTTCAATGGATATTGTTTTCCTAAATATAAGATAGGAGACCTGGGACCCGTATAAAAAGTTAAATTTTTTATTTTTTGACTCATTTTTATTTTTGCTTCAAACTTTCATTATCCTAACTCTGCATCTGATTTTGAACATTTTTGCAATTGGAAATATACATCTAGGACTAACGGTTGCTAAAATAAAGGTCTTTGCAGGTTAAAACATAACACCCTGTATATGAGGATTTTCAAAAATTAGGGAAACAAAATTATAGAAACCAATTAAACGGATCAATGTACGTGGTTCATGGTTATCCTGCCACTTTGAGTGACTTAAAGTACATGAGAAATGTAGCTTCAAATGAACTATTTGAATAAAAGTAGTTCAGCCAGGAAACTAAACTTTCGAAACGTTCAAAAATTACGGCACGAAATATTCTTGCACATCTTATCAATCAATAAAATAATAGTTTAAAAAACTAAAAAAACACGCTTTGGTAGCAAAATGAACTAAAAAGTGAAAAATAATCTTTGGATGATAGTAGTTGACCAATCACTTAATTTTAAAATAATACAAAAAAGCGTGGGGTGCTGTCTATTTACATTTTTGCTTGGACAACAAATGGAAGAAATTCAAGACAACTGATAAGAAGCTCCCCACGCTTTTTTTGTATTACATTAAAATTAAGTGATTGGTCATCTACTATCATCCAAAGATTATTTTTCACTTTTTAGTTCATTTTGCAACGAAAGCGTGTTTTTTTAGTTTTTTGAACTATTATTTTATTTTTCTGTTTTTTAGTCTTATGTTGGAGAATTATCAGGCAAAATTGCAATTACTTCTTTTCGTAAAATTTGAATTGACGAAATTATTTATAAAACGAGTGCGAGGTAATATCTTAAAGTTAAGACAAGGGCACGCAAATGGGAAGCTACTGTGAGTCATCGATGTATGTATGCAAAAATCATATTTATATTACTTTGAAAATCTGAGATGTATTTGAATAAAAGTTTTGTTCAACAATGGTCTGATCAGCAATGAATTTCCAATTGAAGGCTCACCTAAATTTTGGCATGAAATTAGTTAAAAACAATAATCTTTCATGTTCTAATTATATTGGAACATTGGAACAAATTTTGTCTGATGCAGAAAAATTAAAGGTTTTTTTAGATATTTTTTAATTATTTTTGCGAGCATTTTTTAATGTATTTTTTAAAATATTTCCTTTTTCACATTGTTGGATTTATGCCAAAATATTGATTAAAATTGGAGGAAACTAACAATTAAAAGAGTTAATTAATTAATTTGATTATAGAATATTGCATTGTCATCGGGTCTGAGGTCGCGTGCCAAATTTCAAAAGAATCCGATCGTAGGAAGTGGGCGAAATTTGAGCTGCAAGATTCCGTTACAAGATACATACATACATACATACAGGTGAAGCTAATAAAAGCGTGTTAATTAAAAATGTTAGATAATACGAAAGGTTTTTTTTCTCGCTAGAAACAAACCAACATTCAATTAAAGAAACCTTCGAATGCACCTAAGATAGCGAGAGATTTTCTTGATTATTTTTTTCCTTATCTGATTTGTTTTAGTATGTTTGTCGGAAAAGCGAAACCCTACGTTTTCATTAGTATGAATCAAGATAATAAATGGCACCCGCATTTTCTCATTAAGTTCGTACCCTGAAGCATTGAAACCTCTTAGCTGAGCAGACATCTGAAACAACATTTCTAAAGATTTGTCAAAGAAGTTTTTGTTCTCTCACTGTTTCTGTTTACTTAATGTATTGATGGTTATAAGGGAATAGTTAGCTATTCCGGAAGAGTCGAGGATAGATGTTAGGAAGATATGCTTTGTATTTTTACTTCAGTTTCTTTGTTCTGTGTAACAGAATGTTGCTTTTGTTAGCAATTGGGTCGTGAGCTCACTGACCGCAGCGATAAACCTTTAAAATGTAATAAAAAATATTTCAAAAATCTCTTGCAATCACAAATTGCTTAGTATTCTCACTTGACCGAAGTTGATGTTGCTCTGATTTTTACAAAAAAGGAAGTATTGTATTCGCAAAAAAATTTTCATTAAAAAATCGGCAAAATTTCCATTTTGCTCACCCCCAAATGAATGATGAGTTTCTTTTTCGATCCGACCACACGTACATATGTACCTAAGAACGCATAGACGCCCGAAATATCCATTTTGACGTTTCCCGAGTTAATAACAACGAGTTTTCTCGTGACGTCTGTATGTACGTATGTATGTGCGTATGTGTGTATATGTGTATGTATGTCGCATAACTCAAGAACGATATGTTCTAGTAAAATGAAATTTGGTGCGTAGATTCCTAGTGGGGTCTAGTTGTGCACCTCCCTTTTTGGTTGCATTCGGGTGTTTCTAAAGGGGTCTTTTTCACCTTTTTGGGGGGAAATCATTGTTAATTTCGATGTAAACTCAATTGGTGTTACAATTTGGCGGACACTTGGCGATATATCGCCATTGGTCGAAAAGTTTTGTCGCCAGATTAGCGACAAATTTGGCGGATTTTTTTTTTATTTTTAAATCTGGTTTCAATGTGGCCATTGTTGGTGATATTTAGAGAGTTAACTTCTTGAATCACATTAAAATTGCAATAATGGAAAAATAACATTAAATTGGTGTAAAAAGAAATCATGTGATGTACACATCAGCTCATTCAGATTACCATGACGACGAGAATAAGCTAACTCGTTGTTTTAATATTTATTAGGAGGACAAATTTTCGTCCCCACGGTTACAAACCGTTTGCGTTCATTCAAGGCTTAACTTAAGCAGATTTTACTTTAAAAAAAGGGGGGGGGTGTAAAATTGCGTTTTTTAGGGTAAAACATCAACATAGATGGACTTAAAAAGCAAAACTTAGTCGAAATACTAAATTTCCAGGTCACTGATTTCTGTTATTTAAAGTTGATAAGAAATAAAAATATATAACGTTATATACTGTAAATAATCTTTATGATAAGTGTACTGGTGGATATCAGCCATAAAATCTGTCCTTATTTCTTTATCTTAATCACCATTTTTTTTTTTTTATGGATATTCCTCGTATTACTTATTCTATAAAATAATCAGTCATAACATGACGGGTTCAAATTTCTTGGCCATTACCATTCCATTTATAGAAACAGTGGGTAGATCCCAAATGAGTAGGGTCATTAAGCGATTCGTGATTGCGAAAAATATACGTAATTTGAATTCAAGACGTTAAAATTTAAATGAGTGCTGAATGCTGGATTGCCTTTTGCTTAATGTAAGTCTCCAATTTTTGATTTTTACTTCCTTTTACAAACTAGTATGTTGTGGCCATCACGAAACTTTCTTCTATATATATCTATATTTTTTTTTCTGATCCCTCCCCATGCTTGATGAGGAAGCAATATTCCCAACAAAAACAAAATTATACATGCAAAAACTTGACGACCATCCCATTGTCTGAATTATTGCAAAAGCAAAGCAAAGAGCGAAAATTGAAAGTTATTTTAAAAGCCTTGCTTGAATTAATTACAAATATTTTATTTGTTAACAAACATAAGATGGCAACAGTTAAAAATTTTAAATCATTGAGATAATATTTCCGATCATTTCCATACAATTAAAATCACGAGAAATACGCAGACGACAATCTATTACGATTTATCTTTCTTATTGTTGCATTAATAAAGCTAGTTTTATTCGCAAAAAAAAAAAAAAAAAAAAAAAAATCAACACCTCTTGGAGCGATTGGCGTCAAAATTGAACCGAAGCCTGTTTACATATTGATTCACATATATTCCAAATTTCAACCAGAACGTAGCATTACTTCTTGAGATAGGGCACTCACAATGGAAAAAAAAAGAACGGGTGATTGCGCTACCCCCTTTTTAGCTGTTGACACCAAAATAAAATCAGCTCTTATACCCACTAAGGGCTACTTGCCGATAAATTTTTCTTTCATTCCGTTCATTATTTCTTGAGATACAGCAGTCACAATTGACGACTAAAAACGTTCTATAGCTCAACCCCCGTTTGAGTTATTCACACCAAAATCGAATCAGCACCTGTTACTGTTATTGGCAGCATATGGACCAAATTTTGTTTGATTCCGCCAGTTACTTCCTGAGGAATAGCAAGCACGCGCAACTCAAAAAACGTCCCATTGCTCCACCCCCCTTGGAGGAATTCGCGCCAAAAACCAATGGGCACAAGTTCACATAGGGTCACATATGTGTACCAAATTTCGTTCGATTTCATGCGGTAGTTTTTGCTGTAGAGCGGCCACAAAAAACTGGTCACACACAGACGTGACACAAACACATACACACATACACACATACACACACACACATACACACAGACAGACATACATTTTCCAAAAATAGTCGAAATGGACTCAGCACACCTCAAAACGTTCGAATCCGTCAAAATTCGAAATTCGAAAATTTGCACGAATCCAATACTTTCTTCTATATATTAGATATAGAAGAAAGTAAAAAGGAAGTATTGTATTCGCGAAAACATTTTCACTCAAAAATCGACCTTAATTTCCATTTTGCTCACCCCCGAATGAATGTTGAGTTTATTTTTCAACCCGACCACACGTGGATATATGCCTAGGAACGTACAGACACCCGAAATATCCATTTTGAAGATGCCCGAGTTAATTACAACGAGTTTTCTCGTGACGTCTGTATGTACGTATGCATGTGCGTATGTATGTCGCATAACATAAGAACGGAATGTCCTAGAAAGTTGAAATTTGGTACTTAGACTCCTAGTGGGGTCTAGTCGAGACCCACGTGATAACAGGCCAGACAACTCCCCTCCCCCCCGCTTCGTTACGCCACCAGTAGTCGATCTTTGAACTTGGCGCGAAACTTTGAAAGCAGTGCAGTCTACCAGTTAAACAATAGTGCTTCTTGGTCTGGTTGAAATAGATGAAATAGGAAATATTAACTTCGGCTGCACATTTTTGAATACAATACTGTTGGATTTATCTCATCCTTTCCACGTACCGGAAAATATATATATAATATAAGTGTCTGCTGAGTGAATTTGAGTCAGCGATTTCCGCTTCCGAACAACCTGCATGTGAAGAAAAAAGCTGGGCGTCTCATGAAATAAATTTTAAAGTTCGGAGGTAAGTACTTTTCTCAGATAAACCAATTTACATTTTATGCAGTTAAGATTACTTAAGTTTTCCTCCATTACACGAACAATTGTCAGTTTCCTTTCTGATATCTTTGTCTGTAATTTGTAATTTTAGTATACTGCTTTAATATTTGAAACGGTTAACTTGCAACTTTTTATTTCTTTATTTTTTCAACTTTGTACACGCATTTATTCGAAATGGATTTTCCAAGCTGTCAATATACATATGTCAAAATTTTCTGCAGATATACTTGTTGCTATCAGAAGCAACGTAACTTGCTGTTGATATTCAGTTAATATGTAAGCAAGTTTATTGAAACAGGGTTTTAACTGAACTAATCTTATATTTTCCGTTTCGATTAAATTGTTTCATACGCTAGCATGTGTTATTTTGATCAAAAAACATTCCTTGATGGGCTTCCGTAGTTCTGAGATGGAAGATTAGATTTGAACGCCGGAGGTCGTGGGTCCGATACTCAAACATTTCCCCCCAACTACGCCCCTGCAATGTTATTCAAACAAGCTGGTTCTGTGCGTAAATTAAAAAAATATATACGGTTTTTTTTCACTGTTGTCTTTAAGTTTTATGATATTTATGCACACATTGTGGTTAAGTTAACGGTATTCATAATTTCTGGGCTTGCGAAAGATTAGTTTTGAGCAGTGGATACACAACGTGTTTTTGCCAAATGCTCTGTGCTTGTTTGTTTATGCTTAAAAAGGGCAAAATATCTTGAACTACATATTTTTTGAACTCCTTGGGTTTTCTGTTAATAAGCTTTCAGGAACTCTGAAACTGTAACATAAATTGAATTAAGGGGCTGTCTATAAAGTATTATGCAAACTTTTGAACAAATACCCCCCCCCCCTCCTCCTTGTTACATGTAACGCTGTTCAACATGAGCATATTGTTATAAACAACGCGTGATGTCACACTTCTTGTTATCCCCTCCCTTCCCCCTGTCACAAAACTGTCACATTGATTTCCTAAAAGAGCATACTCAGCAAAATGTTGATCTAAATTTAACATATATGAGGTTTTAAGTATTAAAGAAAGTTGCTAAAATGGTCATTTTATGAAAAGTGTTTTGAAAAAGGTTACTTTGTCATCAATTAATGCTTTTTAAAATAATTTTTCAAAAGCCTAAAATGATGAACTATTAAAGCCCCCCCCCCACACACAAGAATCATTAGCAGCAGAAAAAGCTGAAAATGGAAAAGTAGCCGAATTCAAAAAAAAAAAAAAAAATAAAAAAGGCGGTTTAGATATTGAATACATTTTTTGGATGTACAACATACAGTATTCATGATGTTGTATTATACATTCTTTAATTAACGTTTTTCAAGTTGAATTCCTGTGTAATTTTTCGAGAGTGCCCACCGAAGGGGAGGGGTCGGAATCATAGTCTCATAGTAATATAGCTTTTCAACGGCTATAGTTATAAATAACTGTGCCCTTGAAATTTTAAGGGAGATGGAGATGTTTTTGGTTTTTTTTTTTTTTTTAAGTTTTCATAATTGAAGGGGGTAGGGCACCGTCTACTTTGGGGGATGGCACCCAAGCATTCACGTCTTTTGAAAAGCATAAATTTGCTCAGCTAAGTTAACATTAATAATATGGTATTATGTACTTTAATTTGATGTTATGTCTTTGAAACATATTGCAGTCATGTTTCCTGTTTTCTTAAGTAAAAATGTTTATTTATTTTTTAAAATTTAATTGAATTCTTATTCAAATACAATAGTAATATTATTTTTTGTTTTGATGTAATTGTAAAATGAAAGTTCATTTATTTATTTGAATACTTCTTAAGACTTAATGTTTCAATACAATATACGAGTAGTTGAAATGCGATTAGTTAAAAAACAATTTCCAATGAAAAATGAAACTGTGTTTATTTATCACTTTGTTTTAACATGATTGTAAAATAAAATCGTGTTTAGTTATTTGAATACTTTGTAATACTTATAAATGTTTTTATGTCAAATACTATGAATTAAGCTCAGTGTATTTTTTAATGTATGATTATCGGTTCCTTTTTATGTTTTCAAATGAAAAAGTAGAACTTGTAATGCTACTAAAATAACAGAAGTCAATAATAAATAAACCAAATAGTTTTATTTAACCAAAATATTAATCGAAGTGCTCACTTCCCAATATCATTGTAGATCGACAAACGATGACGTCATTTGCTAGTTGGATGGCCTTCCTATCTCGAAGGCCTCGGTCTAGTTGTGCACCTCTTTTTTTTTGGTTGCATTCGGATGCTCCAAGGGGGGTCTTTTGCCCCTTTTTGGGGGGAAATCATCATTAATTTCGATGTGAACTCAAGTGGTGTTACAATTTGGCGAACACTTGGTGAAATATCGCCAGTCTTTTGGTCGCCAAGTTTTGTCGCCTGCTTGGCGACAAATTTGGCGATTTAATTTTTTTTATTTTTTTTAATCTGGTTTCAATTTGGCCACCGTTGGTGATATTTAGAAAATAAACTATTGAATCACATTAAAACTGCCAATAATGAGAAAATGACATTAAATTGGAGTAAAAGGCAGTCATGTAATACACACATCAGCTCTTTTTCCATTTTCTTTTGTATATAATAAGTTTCTACATATGTCATTTATTAAGTATTTTGATGTATTTTAATCATTCCGTGTAACAGCAAGCATGAAACGAAATAATGGCTCAAAAATTTATGCTATAATTTCATGAAATAAATCTTTTTCTGATAATGCAGATGTAACATAGTAGACTCAACTTAACTGTTGGCAAAAAGAGTAAGACCATCTTGACTGCTGAATGTAGAATTCAAAGTGATTAACTAAGCACTGATGTTATTATACAACTAAGACTTCTTAAAAGTATTACCACATTCAATGTAATTGTTATTATTTTTTTTTTTTTTTTTGTATTTTCAAAATTAATGATATGAACCATGAAAATATTTGGGACGTAAACAAACAACAAAATTCCTTTACGACTTTCTTTCAAGTTGTACTGAACTAGTATTTTTTTATTTGAAAGATATAATTTAACTTATCTTTATACATAAAGGGCTACTTCTGTCCGGATGTCCGGGGTAAACTTCAAAGCTACTGGACGGATTTCAACCATTTTTTCACCATAGATAGCTACATTATCAGGAAGCAACTTAGGCTATAATTTATTCCTTAAAACTTAGTTTTAAAAAGTTATGGTTCAAAACAGTAAATTTCATGTAATTTCCCCACGTTATGATTAAATATAAAACCCATTGCTACGAAAATTCGTTTCCGTACAACAGCAATATTAAAAGTAATCATAATGAAAATTTTGAATCAAGGCTTCTCCGGAGCAAACATGAGTTTAAAGTCATTTAAACATTTGGAAACTCTATTTTTCTTTCTTTTTGTGTGTGTGTGTACTATTTAATTAAATGAAGCAAGCGCACGGTTTTTTTTAGTGATCTTTGTTTTTGTTAGTTCATATTTTGGAAATTCTTCAAATTTGTATATGCTTAAATTCGTGCTTTCGTTTCTAAATGAATATTCGTTGGTTCTTTATACTTATTGCTATTTTACTTTTATGGGTAAAGAAGAAGCTCGATTTTTAATCACGTCAAAGCGGTTTGTTTTGAGTTCTTTCAGTTAAAACAGAAAACGAAAGAAAGTAGCGTTTCTTACAATTATTACTGACCCAGGCAACGCCAGGTATTTTTGCTAGTATTTTATATTGTTGTTGAATTTCAGCATGCTTTTAAATCGTATTTTAGGACTTAATAATTAAAAGTTGGGACACCTAGTAATCTTCTTTATATTCTGAAGCGAGACATTTCTAAGCCCCTCAGAAATTATTTAAACCATTGGTATTCGATGACATACAATTAAATTGAGAATAAAAGAAAAATATGATTATCTTGTGGTAACTATTAAAGTTAGTAAAAAAAAAGTTTTGGACATGATTTTCATCTATTGAGCCTTATAAAATTTTGGCTTATACCGACGTGCTAAGCGCAAATGTCGTATCTGCATCTGAGTTCAAAATAAGAAGTAGAAACTCATATAACGCCTCAGTTTACGTCGAAATGACCATGTGCTGTTTACTAAAATTCGAGGTTCTCAGTCTTAGACGAGAATTAGAGATTACTTACGAAATAATTTTCGAGATAATGAGCCAAATGTTCGATATCCTGACAGTCTCGCACTCGCAAAAACATTAACGCCTGGCATGAAATGGTGTAAAAGGACCTTACTCTGACAATTTCGAAAGCATAAATATAATGATTTTCAACACTTAAAAATTCTCGGAATTAAACTTTGAGCTATACTATAGAGCAGCGTTTCTTAATTTCTTCGATTAGTGGAATCCTTTTTAATGCTCACTTTTTTCGTAGAACCCCCTGGTGCTTCAATAGTTTGCAGCGGCGTAGCCAGTATTCTGTTTCGGAGATAGCCCAGGATCTTAACTCAAAGAGACTAGCACATTAACTATTTATCAATATATCGCTAATTAAATGCACTTAATTATGGATCATTTTTTTTATTGGTAATTGAAATTATTATTTACTTTTGTAAAATACAGTCGGACCATGATTTAACGAATTCATCGGGACCGAAACTTTTATGCGTTAAATCGGAGTCGTTCGTAATATTGGGGTGAGAAAAAAAATTGCACTTACTTCTTTACTAATAATAAAGCAGAAAGTCTCTCTGTCCGGAGGATGTCTGGATGTCTGTAGGATGTCTGTAGGATGTCTGTGACCCGCATAGCGCCTAAACCGTTCGGCCGATTTTATTGAAATTTGGCACAAAGTTAGTATGTAGCATGGGGGTGTGCACCTCGAAGCGATTTTTCGAAAATTCGATGTGGTTCTTTTTTTATTCCAATTTTAAGAAAAAAACTATCATAAATTACGAAATTATCATAACGTGTAACCGTAACATGGGTACAAGCCAATTGGCGAGATACGAAATTATCATAACGTGGAACTGTAACGTCGGTACAAGCCAATCGGCGAGAAAATTCACCAAACATTATTTGTAAATATACAAGCGAACCAAAAGACCTTTAATTTTTCTATTACGGGCGAAGCCGTGCGGGTGCCACTAGTTATCTATAAGCCTCAAGAAGCAATTGAGCATAAATATCCAAAAGAAGAAAGTGTACACTTTTTGTTCAGCATTCCACGAATTACTACTCACTCGTTAATTCGAAATTTTCAAGTACTGACTACCAAGCGGCACGACCTTGAGGGTCGCGGATTTAGACAAAATTCCAGATATAGGCCAATTCTGACTAGATGTGAGCTCAGGTATTGCGGTTTGACTGCATAGGCCCTAGTTCGGCTGCGACGGGGGTCCAAAGTTGATAATTTGGACCCAGAAATGCAATGGAGTTACCTTTAAAATTACCATTTTTACTTTCTTCTATATCTAATATATAGAAGAAAGTATTGGATTCGTGCAAATTTTCGAATTTCGAATTTTGACGGATTCGAACGTTTTGAGGTGTGCTGAGTCCATTTCGACTATTTTTGGAAAATGTCTGTCTGTCTGTGTGTGTGTGTGTGTGTGTGTGTCACGTCTGTGTGTGACTAGTTTTTTTGTGGCCGCTCTACAGCAAAAACTACCGCATGAAATCAAACGAAATTTGGTACACATATGTGCCCCTATGTGAACTTGTGCCCATTGGTTTTTGGCGCGAATTCCTCCAAGCGGGGTGGAGCAATGGGACGTTTTTTGAGTTACGCGTGATTGCTATTCCTCAGGAAGTAACTGGCGGAATCAAACAAAATTTGGTCCATATGTTGCCATTAACAGGAACAGGTGCTGATTCAATTTTTGTGTCAATAACTCAAACGGGGGTTGAGCTATAGAACGTTTTTTGTCGTCAATTGTGACTGCTGTATCTCAAGAAATAATGAACGGAATGAAAAAAAAATTTATCGGCAAGTAGCCCTTAGTGGGTATAAAAGCTGATTTTATTTTGGTGTCAACAGCTAAAAAGGGGGGTAGCGCAATCGCCCGTTCTTTTTTTCCATTGTGAGTGCCCTATCTCAAGAAGTAATGCCACGTTCTGGTTGAAATTTGGAATATATGTGAATCCATATGTAAACAGGCTTTGGTCCTATTTTGGCGCCAATCGCGTCAAGAGGTGCTGATTTATTTTTATTATCATTATTTTTTAGCGAATAAAAATAGCTTTATTAATGCAACAATAAGAAAGATAAATCGTAATAGATTATCGTCTGCGTATGTCTCGTGATTTTAATTGTATGGAAATGATCGGAAATATTATTTCAATGATTTAAAATTTTTAACTGTTGCCATCTTATGTTTGTTAACAGATAAAATATTTGTAATTAATTCAAGCAAGGCTTTTAAAATAACTTTCAATTTTCGCTCTTTGCTTTGCTTTTGCAATAATGCAGACATTGGGATGGTCGTCAAGTTTTTTCATGTGTAATTTTTTTTTTGTTGGGAATATTGCTTCCTCGTCAAGCATGGGGAGGAATCAGAAAAAAAAGAAAAATATAGAAGAAAGTTTCGTGATGGCCACAACATACAAGTTATTATATATATATCGCCTTTTTCTACTATTGTATTGCAGTATGAGCCGCTTGCATGCTTACCTTTAAATTAATTACGTTGAAAACTAATTTTTAGTAAATGGTTCTCAAATTAAAATTGACTACTACTTTTAATCTCACTAATTTAAATGCCAAAATAACATAGTTACGGGATATTTATCGTTTGCAAATGAAACTATTATTTTCGTTTTATGTTAATCGTCTGCTAGTAAAAAGTATTTTTTGTTTGGTAATAAAAATATTAACTTCACCTGGATATTTATCGTCTGCCATCAAAGGTATCCCACATTGATAAGCAAAAAATGGGAGAAGAGATAAAGCTCTAATTTGTTGCACAATGGCACACAAAAGTACAAAAATACAAGATCGTTTCGACTTTTAAAATAACTTAGATAATGCCCATGAATATATACGTGTTCTCCCTTATACTTAATTTACTAACAAAAGATGCCAAAGGTGTTGGGAGATCGAACATAGTGTGGAATTCTGAAATTCCACTGGAAACGACATTGCATTTCTGGGGTGAAACTAGCGAATTTGGACCCTCGTTGCAGAGAAACTAGAGCCTATGCAGTCAAACCGCTTTACCTGCGCTCATATCTAGTGGGAATGGACCTGTAGCTAGAATTTTGTAAAAATCCGTGACCCTCAAGGTCGTGCCGTTTGGTCGTGAGTAATATATATTTAAAAAGAAATTTTAATACTTGACTGGAAATAATTCCCTTTCGACTTTATGGAGAGGAGGAAATACTGTCTCATTTACAGCCTGCTGCATGAGATATATTTTTACAGTTTCCTGGCCATGTAAAACATTTGAAAAAGCAAGTTTTAATGGGAGTTTCACTACCACTTTCTGCATCAGAATCACTATTCATTGGCTATCCCCTCACCCGTCAAAAATTGCAGATTCTAATAAAAGTGTTTTTCTGCTTCGGGTAATATGGATATATGTCCTTTAGAAAACAATCCAATATTTCCTCACTCAAATTGATATTTTTTTTTTTTTGGCTGTTGAAATGTTTCGTTAATTCGGGGTTTATTATTCGTTTAATTTAGGTTTTTGCTTTCATTTTAGTCGAACAAAAATAAAAATTTGCTAAATTGCAAAAATCGTTAAATAGAGGCTCGTTAAATCGGGGTCCAACAGTACCAGTACATTCCTATTTGTGATTTTGAGAAATACTCAGAATTTTTAAAAGGGATAAATAAACTAAGAATTTATGCATGAGTTATATGATTAAAATATCTTCTTAGTTTGGAAAAGAAATACTGATGTGTTTTACCTACAAAAGTGTTAATAGTTCGCTTAAATTTACTCAAAAAATGTTTTTAATCCTTAAAGTTAAATTTTTTTTAAATATCTCTAATTTTTAAATTTTTTTTTATTTATTTATAAATCAGAGTTTTTGATGTCACTGTGTGTTCTGTCAGACAGAACTAGAGTTGCTGAATATGTAGGGGCCTTAGACAGAACTAAACCATTTAGACCCTCGTGACCACTACTCCTCCTTAAATTGGTCCTGACTCGTTAAATGCTGAAATTGTCCTTTCAACTGTTGCCATAGATACTGGGAGAGTGACTAGTATCAAGGGCAAAATATTTGAAATTGATGTCAAACATCGTAATTGATGGCAGTGTTTGGTAATGTTGTAGAAGAGGGATGTGGGGCGCTTTTCCAAAATTTTTTCAACATTGAAGCCACTTTCAAACTGTTTTTGACGATATTAGGGAGTTAATACCTTCTTCCGAAACTTTTTCAAAATTGAAGATTTCAAAACGCAATTGTATGCCATCTTTGGAGACATTAGGTGAAAACAGTAGCATTACTAGGGGTTGGCAAGAGTGACTCTCGCCAGGGGCTTAGCAGACAAGGGGGGGCAGACAGGGGGGGGGGCGGCATTTTGACTGATTTGGAAAAAATTTTTTTTTTGATCGTAGAATTTGAAAAATACTTTAAAAATTTAAATGAATAATAATAATAAAAAAAAAACCTCGCAAGAAAAAAGCTAGAGGGGAAATAAAATATACATACACATACATAACATCTACTGAGAAGGAACATTGGACATCGTTGAAAACAATTCTAAAAAAGAAAATAATAAAAAAAATTATAATGCTGCCTTCTATTTGTCGAATCAATTAATCAAAATGTTCCAAAAAAAAAAAAAAAAAAAATCCCGCACGGTGACTTTTTATGTGGGCGATCCTGGGGGGGGGGGGGGGAAGGAGCGCAATTTCTTTAGTCGCCAGGGGCGCTAGACCCCATAGTTACGCTACTTGGTTAAAAATAGGCGTTTTGGGATTGATCTCGAAAAAACTTCTAAGTTAAAACCTGAAAGGCATCATTTCGATTTTTTAAGTGACATATTTGAAAGGTGTGACAAGAAAATCTCACGGAACCCCAGAGAGAGCTCCGTGGAACCCTGGGGTTCCGCGGAACACAATTTAAGAAACGTTGCTCTAGAGCTTGGACGCTTGCGAACCGCATATGGATGGATCACTTGAAGCTTGGGAGAATTGAGTCTCTTTATAAAATTTAAAAAAGATACCTGCAAGAGTGCCATTAGTCAATGTTTTGAGTATAATCTTTCATGTTAATCCATTCTTCATATTTCAAAGTACATGTTTTTTTTTTCAAAAATAACTTTGATCTCAAATGCAAGACTAAAATGAAGGCAAAAACCCCCTAGTTACCGAATAATAAACCCCGAAATAGCGAAATATTTTAACAGACAAAAAAATTTTTTTTGTTAGTTTCAAATGGGAAATACTGGATTGTTTTCTAAATCTTACATCCATGTTGTCCGAAGCAGAAAAATACTTTTTTTTTTTTTTTTTTTTGGAATCAGAAATAGTGATTCTGACGCTGAAAGCAATAGGGAAACTCTCATTAAAACATCGTGTGACGTCACAAGTGAAGACAGTCATCTTGAATCGGACCGCATGGTTCTCTTTTCTGGCTAGATATCGCGTTTTGGTGATTTTTCACTGCGAGCATATATTAGTGAAACGGGAATTGTTAGATAGATAAAATATTAATTTGGCAAAGTTTGGCAATGCCCTGAAACTTTGTCCTGGTAACCGTAGCGACTTGTTTGTTCGTGAAATCAGCAGCGAAAATGCAAACAGCAACTGAATGTCTTTTCAGATTATTTTTTAAGAGTGAAAATAAGACAAAATTGAGGAAAAAAGTTACCCAGCCCATGTTTTTGAATATACTAGCTTCCGAAAAAAATATTTTTGAAAAATGGAAAACAACTCAATGTTACATTTTAAAATGCTTTACATGGCCTGGAAACTCTAAAAACATATCTCATACAGCAGGGTGCAAAAGACACAGTATTTCCTTCTCTCCAAAGTCGAAAGAGAACTATTTCGAGTCAAGTATCAATGAAAGTGTGCAAACATCTATTACTCAGTAGTTAAAAAAATCAAATTAACTAGCGTGTAATAAGTCGTGGAATGCTGAATAAAAAGTGTAAACTTTCTAATGGGGTTGTCCAGTCAAAAGTACTACTTTTAGTCACAGAAATTGATAGAATAAGCAAAAAAAAAAAAAAAAAAAAAATGGACCCAGAAAATACTTTCATTTTCCCAACAGTTATTTTTTAATTAATTTTTCAAAATGACCATTTTTTCAAACAAGGCGTGGTCTTTCTGACGTCACAAATGATGTCCTTTGGCGTATTTTTCACTGCGTATCCACGTTATGATAATCAAGCAGCGAATTTCGATTCCGAGTCACAACTGACTACAACTGTATTTATGTCGAGGACTGCATACTATGAGCCTTGCCTCCATTATTTTTTTATACCGATAGATGGCAGCACCATCACCGGATCGAACAGTTAATGAGAATTTAGAACTAGACCAGGAGCTAATAGCTACCTGGTGCTAGCACCGCCAGAGGTATCGTTTCACTTGGAGGACTTTGAGACTACGAGCATATTCAACGTCGCCCAATCCCCTTTAATGACGACGGTGGGTCTTCGACTATCGAGGTTCGAACTCAGGACCCTCCGGCCCCGAATCCGACACTCTACCGACCGGGCTACCACGGCCCTAAGCAGCGCATTAAAAATTACCTCTACGCTTACTATCAAAAATATCGTTGCCAGTACACGTGAGTAAAGATGCGAGTTAAATATTGTGCCCTTCTGAATGGCAACGGTGAATAGCATTTTATCATTTGTGATGTCATCGGCAGAAGCGTTAAACAATAAAATCGCACTGATTAAAGTAGTTTTTTTAAAAATATTAAGCTTAGTCAAATTATTTAAAAATTGGCCAGAACTTAAGTTTTTAAGCATGCTCTTTCAGAAAAAAATCCTTTTTTTTTAAACGACCCTATTATGGTTTTTCGTGCGCAGTTGCTTATTAGGGATTTTAGATAAGGTAAGTGCATTTAAAAAAAAAAAATTTCACACCCCGATATCACGAGTATCTCCGATTTAACGTACAAAAGTTTCGGTCACGATGAATTCCTTAATTCGGGGTCCGACTGTATTACTTCAAAAGGAAAAGTGGTGATGTAATTTATACTCTATCTTTAGGAATACTAACAGGAATAGAGATATGAATAATTATACTGTATTTAATATTTATTTCTGAGAGTTTTGTTCCATCTTAGCTTTTTGCTTTTGTTCGAATATTGAATGGTTTATTCCCTTTTTTTATATTATTTTAACTGAGTAAGCAAGATTGCTTATTGATATCACTTTGCTATGGCTTATTATATCTCACTCTAATGAAAACGAGATTGGTAAATTGAGAATCACGTGATCAGTTGCTTTTTGTAGCGCGTATGAATTGTTTTAATCGTACGAAGCAACTTTACTACCCGTGGTCGATTTCAAAAGTTAAGATTTTTTTTTTTTCCGTGATGAAAAGACACTATTTTGGGCTCGATTTGTGAATTTCGACCTCCATTCTGTACATGAAAATTTTATCGGAACTGTGATGTTATTTTACATCATAGTGTATCACCTTATTGGGTACCCGTTTTCACCCTGGTCGATTTGAAAAGTTAAAAAGAATTACTGTATTTGATTAAAGAAAAAAACGTATTTTGAGCCCAATTTGTGTACTTTGACCGCCTTGCGGAGCATGAAGACTTTATTTGACCAGCTTGAAATTTTACATGAAACTGTTGAGTGCTAGTAAACAACTTTTCTCACCCTGCCCGATTTAAAATTGCAAAAGAATTTTTTTTTGATCCACCCTGGTGTGCACCTCGAAGCGATTTTTCAAAATTTCGATTTTGTTCTTTTTCTATTCCAGTTTTAAGAACATTTTACCGAGCAAATTATCATAACTTGGACGGGCAAATTATCATAACTTGGACGAGCAAATTACCATAACGAGGGAGAACAAATGAACATAGCCATATTGGCAAGAAATTCACCATGCATTATTTGTAAAGATACAGCCGAACCAAATGACCTTTTAATTTTTCTACTACGGGCAAAGCCGTGCGGGTACCACTAGTTTTAAATATAATGAACAAAAAAGTGGATTAGTGGTTCCAGCTCTAATGCAGGCTTTTCGGAAACTTGGAAATTTCAGCTAATCCTTTTTTGCAGCAAACCCTTCAATTTAAGATATTTTCTTCGCTTTCAATAAGCTTTCAGTTTTATAACCAACTAGCTGCGCGTTTCCTGGTTTTGCCCGGTCTACCTTGAGAATAAAAATTGTGTCAAGTGACGTATATTCAACAATCAGGCTTAAATTAAAAACACAAAAATCATGCAAAAATTCCCTTCCAAACAATGACGACAGATATTAAAATACTTTTAAGAAATTAAAATACGAAAGATGGATTTTAAAAGCGTAACCATGGAAACACGAAATAAAATAAGTTTAAGAAATTAAATGCAAAATAAGGAAAGAAACAATGGATTCAAAAAGCGTAACTGTGGAAACGCAAAAATAAAATGGTTAACAATTTGAATGGAAATGGGATTTTTTGAACTTGGTTTTAAAACGCTTGTAGCTTTTTTCCCTTTGGAGATGGTTTTTCGTCCATAGGTCAAGTTAGATCTGGAGTAAAAAATGTCGTTTTTTCCCAATGGTGTCAAAAGAAAACTGTGGGACAATTCCTTCACTTTTTATTGATAGATTTAATGAAGAAAGTGGTTCCTAAATTTCAGCTAAGCCTAAACAAATTTGAGCTAAAAACGTAAATAACTCCCGCTGTAATTAAGTTAGATCATTGAAATAAAATGCGTAGAACGCGGAAAATTCTACCCTTTCCAACGATATATAATATTAATATATGCAAGTAATTTTTCACCCCTATATTTGGGAATTTAAGTGAAAATTGGGCCTAAATTGGAATAAAAAAAGGAACTGTTCATCGCTTTTTTTTTTCTGCAAACCTTTTGCGGACTTAAAGGAATAAACTGAAAATTTTAGCGAAATCGGCCGGGTAGCTCTCGAGTTTTGCGAGTTGAAACACACAGACGCTTTTTGAAGACTTCACTTTATACTATGTAGATATTTTGTGTTTGTTGGTTACTTTTTGAACCAGAGTGTATTACCTAGCTATCCATCTAATCCAAAACGCGTTACGCAGTCTTAAATTGTTTTTCTATCTTCAATCTTTTCAAAAAGCAGTTGGCAAGAATCCGATTTTTTTTTTGCACTTTCACAGGAAGCTTATATAAGCAATGGATTCTGGTACAAGTAACTTCTTCTCTGTGACGAAATATGTTTTTGCTTCTCTTATTTACCTAAATTGTTTTTGTCTTCCTTAAAACATTTTTAAGAAAGAAAATTTAATGACACATTTGTCCTTGTTATTCTAAAACAAATTTATAAAAAGTCACAAATTCAATTTCTCGTCAAAGGTTCTTCTTTTTCTTTTTTTTAATAACAATGTAGCCAAGTCTCTTTACACCTTTTATGAGAAGTGTATAATCCACTTTTCCAAAAATTACAGCCAACTCTCAATAACTCGAGAAGTCCCATGGGACCGGCTAAAACCTTCGAGTTATCGGTAGTTCGAGTTATCAGAAGTTCCTTTCCCAGATTTCGGAACAATCATTTGTGTATTCTTTTTCATGAATAATGGAAAGACTATAACATTTATAATTTGGAAAAAATTAACTATTAGTGCTACGCAAAAATATCTTTGCATAGAATAAATTTTATTAAGGTGCTTCGAAAAAGGAAGTTATTTTTTAACTGCTTACATTTTTTATTACATTTTAAAACGTCATTAAGTGTGTATGTCGTAGGCCCAATTTCTTGGACATACATACATAGGTACATACGTTCAGTATTTTATTATATAAGATGGCGAGAAGCTACATTACTGAACTCAGCTATACTGGTTGTAGTAGCTTTTTCAATCCCCAATGAAGATCAAGAGCCCTCTTAAACCATTTACCTGCTGCCGGTAGTTCCTCTAACCTAGCTGTAGTAGTTTTCCTGATTTCATGATTAGGGTGAATTGTGATTTGAAAAGTTTAAGAGTCCGTGGCTTTTTCATCTGTGCAGATCACACGCCATACCTCTCATCTTTATACATAAAGGGCTACTTCTGTCCGGATGTCCGGGGTAAACTTCAAAACTACTGGACGGATTTTTACCATTTTTTCACCATAGATTGCTAAATTATCAGGGAACAACTTAGGCTATAATTTATTGCTAAAAAACTTAGTTTTAAAACGTTATGGTGGAAAGCAATAAATTTCATGTAATTTCCCCATTAAATGATTAAAATATAAAACCCATTGTTAGGAAAATTCGTTGCCTAACAACAGCAGTATTAAAAGTAATCACAGTTGATATTTTTAATCAAGGCCTTCTCTGGACAAGCATGACATTTTTTTCTTTCTTAGGAGTTGTATCCTCATCTTTATACATAAAGGGCTACTTCTGTCCGGATGTCCGGGGTAAACTTCAAAACTACTGGACGGAATTTAAATATTTTTTCACCATAAATAGCTACATTATCAGGGAGCAACTTAGGCTATAATTTATTCCTTAAAAACTTAGTTTTAAAAAGTTACGGTGGAAAACAGTAAATTTCATGTAATTTTCTCATCAAATGATTAAATTCGCAACTTTAATAAACTATAGGGGGCGCAGCAGCCACTGTCTAATGGCGGATGAAAAAGGTAAAACATATTTTTACACAGTAACAACAGTAATTTTTCATCGTATTTGTGAGGAGCTTTCTTTTCTATTCTTCTGAAATTACATTACGACATCACAAACTGCTTGAAGCCTGTAATTTACCCCAAAGAAAACACGTGGAATGGAATGTTTTTTCTTTTTCTTTAGTATTGGTAACCACCGCAAGGTAGCGCATTTGAGATCTGGAGTTGCAAATATAAAACCCATTGTTACAAAAATTCGTTGCCTAACAACAGCAATATTAAAAGTAATCATAATGAAAATTTTGAATCAAGGCTTCTCCGGAGCAAACATGAGTTTAAAGTCACTTAAACATTTGGAAACACTACTTTTTGCACCCTTTAAGAAACATAGTAGAGAGCTTCTTTTCTTTTGTGTGTGTGTAATATTTAATTAAATGAAGCTCACGGTTTTTTTTAGTGATCTTTGTTTTTGTTAGTTCATATTTTGAAAATTCTTCAAATTTTTATGCGCTTAAATTCGTGCTTTCGTTTCTAAATGAATATTCGTTCGTTCTTTATACTTATTGCTATTTCACTTTTAAAGGTAAGGAAGAAGCTCGATTTTTAATCATGTCAAAGCGGTGTTTTGAGTTCTTTTAGTTAAAACAGAAAACAAAAGAAAGTAGTGATTGTTTCTTACAATGGGGTGGTTTCCTTTAGTCAAATGTAGTACTTTTAGTTACTGAAATGGATAGAATAAGCAAAAAAAAAAAAAAAAATTATAATAACTTGAACCCAGAAATAATTTAATTTTCCCAACGGTTATTTTTTAATTAATTTTTTAAAATGTCAGATTTTTTAAAGGCGTGGTCTTATGACGTCACAAATGATTCACTTTGCCGCATCTTTCACCACGTTTCCACGTTATGATAATCAAGAAGCGAATTAAAATTGCGCTCTACGCTTGCGATCAACCATATAATCGTCAACGCAAGTGAGTAAAGATGTGAATTAAATATTTAGCTCTGTGAGAGTGTCAACACTAAATGACATTTTATCATTTGTGATGTCATCCGGCAGAATATAAACAATGAAGCTCACCGATTTAAAAAAAAATTTAAACTATTAAACTTAAACAAATTATTTTAAAAATAGTCAGATCTTATGTTTTTAAGCATGCTTCTTCATAAAAAAATACTTTCAAAATTTTGGAAACGACCCCATTATTACTGACCCAGGCAACGCCGGGTATTTTTGCTAGTTAATCCCATAATGCCGTACTAAGCACAAAAGTTGTATCTGCAGCTGAGCTCAAAATGAGAAACTACTATTTAAAGTTTTACTCCTTCAGGTTCCACTCTTACGGCAAATTTTTAAAAATATTTCTCATTCACAAATAACCATAAAATATAGTAGGGAAAACCGGGGCACGTTTATGCATGGGGCACTTTTACGCAGTCCCCCTTTCTTCAAAACGAATTGCCAACAGTCATAACAGATTGATGCTGCTCTCTAGTAAATATCCCCACAAGTTTTTGAGCATCAGTCGAGCTTCGGTCTAGCATGTAGAGAGAATATTCTGTTTTCTAACAAGTCGAGTAAATTTTGTGTTGAAAGTTTTGCGGCTTATTGTGAATAAACAATACTTAGTCAATAAAGAACTAACATATAAAAATAGTAGAATTTTATCTTTTTTGAGCATTGCATTGTATGAACTGAAATGTTATTAAATTTTTTTGCACTTTTAAAATAAATCCAAACTTGTCGACAGGGCAAGTTCACGCGTTGACGTCAGAGCACCTTTACGCACGTTCTTACTGTGTCTTACTTCTGAACGTGCAAAGACGCTTTTTTTGCTCCGAACTGTCTCAAAACTTTTTAGTATTTTCAGGCTATTTAGTTTTGAAAATCAACATTTCATTTTTAATTGAGTTACAAATTCCTATCTTGTAGCTTACAACCACGTAGTGATGTCTTCATGCCCGTTCATCTTTTACTTTATACACTATTCAGTCAGTAATAAATTTGCTTTATATTAACGATGGTAAGACATTATGTTCAAAACAGAAACAGAACCACGTTAGGTGTCAAAATAAATATGCGTAAACATGCCCCGCGTCAGGGCAAGTTTACGCATTCGACTTGGACTGAAAAATATTTTTTTAACTGTTAAAAACAAAAACCGAGCAGCAACTGAACATACCAATTTTGACTCCATTAACTGCTTTATAAAACCGCAATGTTTGAAATTTCTCAAGTTAAAACATAAAATTTAAAAAATTCATTGAAAAAACAATCCGCGTAAACGTGTCCCGGTTTACCTTATATAGGTAAAATATGTTTGCAAAAAACCACCTCATGACAATATTTTGATAAAAAGTGCAGATACGACTTACGGCACGGCAGCATACACGTGCTTCACTTAAATAAATATAAACTGAGATAAAACCTTTGTGCTGAACAGTAAAGTAAGAAAACAACGTTAAAAAAAAAGAAAAAACAGAAAAATTAATTTGAATTTGGACATTTTGAATTCAAATTATGTATTTCGCAATCACGAGTGTGTGTATGTAGGCATGTGTGTTTGTGTGTGGGGGGTATGTGTGTTTGTGTGTAGGGGTTATGTGTGTGTAGGCATGTGTGTTTGTGTCTGTGTGCTGGCATAAGTGTGTGGGTAGTTGTGTGTATGAATGTGTGAGGGGGGGGTTATGTGTATGTGTGTGTAGGTATATGTGTTTGTGTCTGTGTCAAGGCATAAATGTGTGGGTAGTTGTGTGTATGTGTGCGTGTGTTTTTGTGTAAGTGTAGGTGTCTGTATGTATGCGTGTGTGTATGTGTTTGTGTGTGTGTATGTGTTTGTGTATGTGTGCGTGTAGTTGTGTATGTATGCGTGTGTGTGTAGGACATGGAGGCAACCTGGAGACGGCTTTCGCTATAGGAGCAGCATCGTGAGGAGCCGGTCGACGGTGATGGTGCGGAGGGTGGTGGTGGGAAAATGAAATGATAGCACATCAAAACAGTCAAATGAAAGCAATAAGCAATCGTGATTGCTCAAAAAAAAAAAGCACAAATTTGCAATTACAGCAGACACGTGTTTCGGCATTACATAAGCTCATTACTTTTTGCATTGAAAAAGGCGTTCCCTGTAACGCCGAAACACGTGTCTGCTGTAATTGGCAAATTTGTGCTTTTTTTTAACGTTGTTTTTCTTACTTTACTATAAACAACTGGTTTAGATCCGGCTTACCTCCCTTTGCTCAAGACAATAAAAATAAAGCTTTTATAAATATACGTCACATTGTAAATGTTAAATAAAGTCAAATAAAGAATTTTGTTCTTTTATGTTGGCATTTAACCCTTAAATGTATCATGTTGCCATTTGTCTACTTGCCGAAATTTGTGTTCTAAAAGAACTTAAGAGCAAATTGAAACTCTGTAGTTGCCAATAATCAATGAAATACTCACTGAAGATGCTATTTAATCAATTTCAAACTTTTAAATGCACCAATCTGGTGGAAAATTAAAACAGGTTTATTTTTTTGGCATTCGCAATTACAAAACTTTTAATGTGCTTGAAAAGGCCTATTTCTTTTAATTCAATGATGAATAAAGTTTACTGCTACTGTAGCGAGTGATTTTTTACTTCCTTTTACAAACTAGTATGTTGTGGCCATCACGAAACTTTCTTCTATATTTTTTTTTCTGATCCCTCCCCATGCTTGACGAGGAAGCAATATTCCCAACGAAAACAAAATGACACATGCAAAAACTTGACGACCATCCCAATGTCTGAATTATTGTAAAAGCAAAGCAAAGAGCGAAAATTGAAAGTTATTTTAAAAGCCTTGCTTGAATTAATTACAAATATTTTATTTGTTAACAAACATAAGATGGCAACAGTTAAAAATTTTAAATCATTGAGATAATATTTAATATCATTTCCATACAATTAAAATCACGAGAAATACGCAGACGACAATCTATTACGATTTATCTTTCTTATTGTTGCATTAATAAAAATATTTTTATTTGCAAAAAAAAAAAAAAAAAAGAAAAATCAACACCTCTTGGAGCGATCGGCGTCAAAATAGAACCAAAGCCTGTTTACATATGGATTCACATATATTCCAAATTTCAACCAGAACGTAGCATTACTTCTTGAGATAGGGCACTCAAAATGGAAAAAAAGAACGGGTGATTGCGCTGCCCCCTTTTTAGCTGTTGACACAAAAATAAAATCAGTTCTTATATCCACTAAGGGCTACTTGCCGATAAATTTTTCTTTCATTCCGTTCATTATTTCTTGAGATACAGCAGTCACAATTGACGACAAAAAACGTTCTATAGCTCAACCCCCGTTTGAGTTATTGACACCAAAATTGAATCAGCACCTGTTCCTGTTAATACCAACATATGGACCAAATTTTGTTTGATTCCGCCAGTAACTTCCTGAGGAATAGCAAGCACGCGTAACTCAAAAAACGTCACATTGCTCCACCCCCCTTGGAGGAATCCGCGCCAAAAACTAATGGGCACAAGATCACATAGGGGCACATATGTGTACTAAATTTCGTTCGATTTCAAGCGGTAGTTTTTGTTGTAGAGCGGCCACAAAAAACTGGTCACACACAGACGTGACACACATACATACACACACACATACATACATGCACACACACACACACACACACACAGACAGACATTTTCCAAAAATGGTCGAAATGGTCTCAGCACACCTCAAAACGTTCGAATCCGTCAAAATTCGAAATTCGAAAATTTGCACGAATCCAATACTTTCTTCTATATATTAGATATAGAAGAAAGTAAAAAGGAAGTATTGTATTCGCGAAAAAATTTT
Source organism: Uloborus diversus (assembly GCF_026930045.1). NCBI lineage: Eukaryota > Metazoa > Arthropoda > Arachnida > Araneae > Uloboridae > Uloborus > Uloborus diversus. Next base: position 170,703,113 of record NC_072736.1, on the reverse strand, counting down.
CACTCAAAAATCGGCCTTAATTTCCATTTTTCTCACCCCTGAATGAATGTTGAGTTTTTTTTCGACCCGACCACACGTGGATCCGCCTAGGAACCTACAGACACCCGAAATATCCATTTTGACGACCCCCGAGTTAATTACCACGAATTTTCTCGTGACGTCCGTATGTACGTATGTATGTGCGTATGTGTGTATGTGTCTCGCATAACTCAATAACGGAATAATGTCCTAGAAGGTTGAAATTTGGTACGTAGACTCCTAGTGCGGCCTAGTTGTGCACCTTCTCTTTTTGTTGCATTCGGATGCTCTTAAATGGTTCTTTTGCCCCTTTTGGGGGGAAATCATTGTTAATTTCGATGTAAACTCAAGTGGTGCTATAATTTGTCGGACAATTGGCGATATATCGCCAGTCTTTCGGTCGCCAAGTTTTGTCGCCAACTTGGCGGCAAATTTCGTGATTTTTTTTTAAATTTTAAATTTGGTTTCAATTTGCCACTGCTGGTGATACGAGGCGTGTTTTTAAAGTAAGTTCCGTTTTTATATAAAAAAGGAACGAGTACAGATAGAGCTAAGTAATTTAGTGCACAAAAATCTGCCACCCTTACGCTATTTTTAGATATTGCTCCCGTGATTTTCCAAGCATTTGTCACAGCGTGGTAGAGGTTTTTGTATACCTATTCGTACAAAGTTACCGCCCGTTTAGTCAACCATGAGGACTCTTACAGGGCTTTGGCTGGGGCGTTTTTGAACATCCTCTGGTCTGCCCTCACCTCGCTCGCAGCATGTTTCATTTGTTTCGGCATCTAAAGCCTTTCGTAGGTGGTCTGTGGCACAACAGCAATAATGAGCTCAGAGAACATGTTATCCCATGGCTGACTACACAGGCGGCAATTTTCTATGAATAGGTATACGAAAACCTGTACCTCGCTATGACAAATGCTTAGAAAATCACGGGAGCAATGTCAAAAAAATAGCGTAAGGATGGTAGATTTTTGTGCAATAAATTTCTTTGCTCTATCTGTACTCGTTCTTTTTTTATATCAAAACGGAACTTACTTTAAAAATACGCCTCGTATTTAGAAAGTAAACAATTGAATCACATTAAAACTGCCAATAATGGGAAAATGACATTAAACTGGAGTAAAAGGAAGTCATGTGATGCACACATCAGCTCGTTTTTTACAATTTTTACCAATGTTTTGAGACATTTGATGGAAACTTATTTGTTGTTTTTCAGTTAAAGCTCGATGTAGCTAGGTGTTTGTTTAACCATAAACCATACCTTAATTAAGATAGGATTTTTAAATGCATTTTTTTCTCCTGATTTGAACATAAGTTTAAATCCAAAGAACATATTTTTGAATGTTTTTAAAAAACCATGCCGTTGAGAGTTGTTCATCACAATACATGAGGCATTTTTTATCTTTTTAAAATCTACGTTTATGCGTGTAAATATATTGTTACAAATTCTGTAAATATTAATTATTTTTGTGATTAATTTGTTGTAATCTGGCTAAATTAGGCGTTTGTTCCATTATTTTGCATCTAAAATTATCGTAGTAACGTAACCTGTAAATAGCTTCTTGTAATGTACATACAACCCCCTAACATTCGACTAAAGTATACGGTTCCCCCCCCATTTCTGAATGATAGGATTTGTGAATGGAATAAAAAGAAAATACGAGAAGTATTTCGAATTTTGTCGAACTTTCTAAAGCAGCATAAAAAGCCGAGTGGCATTTGAAGGACAGTCAGTTATGCTCTTTAGCTGTCTGAGATTCGTCTGAGCGTTGCTCTGTTTATTGTGAGGCATTTCGCTGTGGTTTTGCGTATTTGGATGTATATACGTGTGCCATCGTTGAGTAAACGGTGTTAATTGATATTTGCCTAATAGGGAAGTTTTCGATTTTTCAATTTTATTTTTATATGATAGAGTAACATGTATGAACATCATAGGTGAAAAATTTTTTGCGATGCGATAAGTAGTTTTTTTTAAATTAATTTTTAAAGTTCAAGCTATTGTGACGTCAAATGGCCCAGGAAGTGACGTCATGCGCTCTTTCGTCGCTGGAGAAGCCGAAGAACGTGCAGATGACTTCGAAGACGAAACGTAAGGGTTACCTCCTCGCATTTAACTCCTCGCGTTTCTGGAACATTAAACCTCTCCTCCTCTTGGAAATACTCGAATACCATCATTGATGTTACTTGAGGAAGATTATTAGATTGTGCTTTAACGAATCCAGCCTCCATAGTGTGTTCAAAAGGATTATTGAATTTCTAAAAAATAAAAATATCAGCGCGCTCAAAATGTCCGTAGCAAAAACAAGGGATCTTCGGCGGAAGGCGTCCCATTAGTGCCCTGTGACGTAAGCTCATGACGTTTCAGAAGAGCGCACTTTTGCGCGTGGATTTTTAAAAATTCATTAAAAATCAACCACGGTGTTTTAAAATTCGGCGATGGTGAATTTTTTAGTTTTGAGGGTCAATTAACAATATCCAATAGTCAAAATATGAACATTTAATAGGTTGCAACTTCCCTATTGCTATGGTGAATTTAGCAGTTGTTATCGATATTTCTTGTACATAGTTGTAAATAAATCTTCAATGTTTTTCTTAAGAACTGTGTCGTCATTTAAAGAAAGTTCGAAGCTGCATCGAACGCGTAACAATATCGAGATCATAAATTTCCCGGTATTCCATTCAACAAGTCAATTGCTAAAGGAACATGAATATTCCTGAAATTAGTTTCGCAACAAAAGAAAAACATGACACAGAAAGAAAATTCCATATTCTTTTCAGAAATGAGAAACCGTATTAAGTAACGGGCACAAAAGGTATTGACAATATCTCCTCTTCTTTCCGACAAATTAATTCGGACAGATACCCGAGTTTCATCCTAAATAATAGGGACACAACGCTAGAACCTATAAACTCATTTGCGTCGAGATTTGGCGGGCTTCTTCTTCTTTCCCTTGACCTTGAAAGCTTAACGGAAACCTGTAAATCGATTAACTAGTCTCGGAGAACGCTTGAAATTTTCTGGAGGTTTTGTTCGGAAGGATGTCACGTGAATTCTAAGAATGTTGAAGAAAGTTTTAGCTGAGAAAAGGAATTTTTCTCTGAATATAATGTTAATACGTTGTGATAAGGTAGAGACTATATTTTGTGTTAACCGCGAAACCGTAAAATAATTGGACATAAGTTAGTTAAAAGAGATAGCTTGATATTGTTTTGTTATGCGGCTCTGTAATTTGAATAAAAATCTAAAACAAGCTTCCTGTTAGTAAAATTAGTTTTTTCTCGGAGCCCACGCTGCGAATTGGAACATAAAAAGACTAACAGTTTAAAACTCAAAATAATCCTTAAACTGTTTTGTTCATCGCTTTACGCGCCAAGCAACCACGCTACCGTAACCCAGCCCTTTAGCGAGTGAAGCGGTGTTTTTCTGCAATTTAAAATGCTTCGCCAAATAAACAATACTATAATAAAAACGTTATAAAGAACAATCACTATTTAATAATACGACACATCAAATTATTTACTTAGATAAATAGCGATCTTCAACTATAAGAACAAAAACAGACGTTAGAAATATAAGGAAAACAAAAACCAATAGTAAAATCCCACAAAATACAATTTATGTACAGAATTTTTGAAAAAAAAAAAAAAAAAAAAAAACGAACTGATGTGTGCATTACATGATTTTCGTTTACCCCAATTTAATGTCATTTCCCCATTATTGGCAATTTTAATGTGATTCAATAGTTTACTCTCTAAATATCACCAACAGTGGCCAAATTGAAACAGATTAAAAAAAAAAAAAATCACCAAATTTGTCACCAAGCTGGCGACAAAACTTGGCGACTAAAAGACTGGCGATATATCGCCAAGTGGCCGCCACATGATAACACCACTTGTTTACATTGAAATTAAAAATGATTTTCCCCCAAAAAGGGGCAAAAGACCCCTTTAGAAACACCCGAATGCAACCAAAAGGGAAGGTGCACAACTAGACCCCACTAGGAGTCTACGAACCAAATTTCAACTTTCTAGGACATACTGCTCTTGAGTTATGTGACATTCATACGCGTATCCGCACATACATACGTACACACAGACGTCACGAGAAAACTCGTTGTAATGAACTCGGGAATCGTCAAAATGGATATTTCGCGTGTCTATACGTTCTTAGGCACTTATCCACGTGTGGTCGAGTCAAAAAAAAAAAAAAAAAAAAATGCAACATTCATTCGGGGGTGAGCAAAATGGAAATTAAGGTCGCTTTTTGAGTGGAATTTTTTCCGCGAATACAATACTTCCTTTTTTTTCTTTGTAAAAGGAAGTAAAAACGCATTCAAAAATCAGTTCGCTGACCACAATAGCGTAACGTCTGAGCTGCGCGGCATGGTTCTTTGCCGCTATAGACACTGTCGGTCAGCGCCCTCTCAGTGAGTTTACTTACCCTGCCTTCTATTAGGAATTCATAGAACTAAACTTAGCCCACCATCTATTAAGAATTCATAGAACTAAGCAATAATTTAAACATTAATTTTGCAATTAGAAATATTTCGGTGAATTAGTCCTTCAATAAATGCGGCATCCAGAATTTCTAAACCAAAACTGCAATGATGCCAAATCAGAGAATACAACGTAGAGAGGATAAAAGGTGGAGGAAGAAGCGAAATGGGCGACAAACATTAAGCACCACATCCCGGAGTCACATGACGGCGGAATCAAAGATGCAATATTGAAAGAAAATGTGAGCAACACAACAGATGCGCTGCCTGATTGATGTTTGATTATTTTATTCTGCAAATGAAGGAGATTTAATTAATGCATAATTCAAAATAAACAAGTGTGAAAATGAAGTTCATTGCAGCAAACATGTTTCGATACATTTTTGTGGAATTTGCGAACTAAGTTATCTTTCTTCATTTACTCTTAAGTGACAATTTACTCAACTTACCACCAATTACTTTACGTTATAGCAACCAGCATATATAATACTGTAGTTATAAATGCTAGAAACAAGGTTGGATCCAAAGCTGTCTTGGAACCAAAATGTCGGATAAGTCGACCTGTCCTTTCGAGGGGTTCTAGGGCGACCCACCCACTTTGGGCCACCCTCCCCTAACTGCTATAGTGCATCCGATGAAAAGAAATTTTTTTGACGAGTGCCAATTCCAAACCTTCCTGGTAGATCAACCGCGTTTGAACCAGTAACAGTTCTAACAGTTTCTGGGAACATGTTTATGTTTTTTACGAAAGAGCATTCTGATATCCATGTTTCAGAGAAAATACCTAGTTATTTACTAAATCTACAAAATACGAATATGCTTGAGGACTAAGAAGCCTAAAAAGTACATTGTGTGCAGATACGCAGACACAAAAGCAAAATGTAAGAAAACAGAAAACTGATATCTAGTTTCCTAAAATATTTCGCGAAGAACCCAAAACAAGGCATTGCATTTCTATGGAAGCACTTCTAACTGTTTGATAGATATTTGTTATAAAGCAAACTACCAGAATCTTTTTTAATTTTTAAATTGACTCGTAGCAGAAAATGCAGTCTCAAGGTTTTTGTATTACGAAACTGTTTTCGTGTAGGAGTAAATCCATTGCATTGAGAAATACCTTTATTCAGTTAGATGCTTTAACAAATAAAATATGTCATGACCTTAAAAATTGCATCAGGAAAGTTATATTCGTATTGTAATGGCTAAAGAAGTGTGTGTGTATGTGTGTGTGTTTAAGTGGTTTATTGAAAAGGTATAGGGGCAGTAGGGTGGTGCAAAAAACTTTTTTTTTCAGCTAGAGTAAAGGATCCCCCCTATTTTTTTAGACTTACTAATGCAGTAAAACCTGTAAAGTTGACCACCTGTCTATGTTGACCGCTATTGTCGGGAACGGAATTAGTCCTATCTTATATAATGAAGGAAAACCTGTGTAACTTGATCACCTCTCTACCTTGACCACCTGTCTATCTTGACCACCTGTCTATCTTGACCACTAATGTACACCAAATTTGGTTTGGAGTATTCAAAAAAACGTTTTGTAACTTGGTTTATTTTTTAAAACTTAATTTAGCAAATTATTTTACTGTAATATTTTTTTTATAGCTTTCCAAGAATATTTTTGATGCCAGACCAGCATTTTAACAACTAAATAAAACTGCAGCATAACTAAACCTCCTTGTGAGTTTAACCACATGGGAAACTAATAAGAACCCATTTATTCTCCAAACTTGTTTTTCTTTTGTTGTTCTGTTTGAGATTGCCTTTTGTACTCTCTGTTCAATGAAAACATGTGTCAGTAGAAAAGTACGAAGTATTTTTTCCCACTTGCAATATTTTGTGGCAACACTGGAATGGGGTCGTTTTCAAAATTTTATTTCAGAAAGAGCATCTTAAAAACATAGGGTCTGACCATTTTTTAAATAATTTGTTTAAGTTTAATATTTAAAGAAAAATACTTAAATCGGTGTGCTTTCATTGTTTACACTTCTGTCGTGTGACATCACAAATGATGAAATGCCATTCAATGTTGCCATTCACAGAACAAAATATTTAATTCGCATCTTTTTACTCACGTGTATTGGCAACGATAGGGTTGATAGCAAGCGTAAAGCGCAATTTTAATTCGCTTCTTGATTATCATAACGTGGAAACGTGGTAGAAAGATGCGCCAAAGTGTGTCATTTGTGACGTCATCAAGACCACGCCTTGTTTGAAAAATCGGACTTTTTAAAAAATTAATTTAAAAAAAACTGTTGGGAAAATGAAAGTATTTTCTGGTTCCATTTTATAAATTTTTTTTTTTTTGCTTATTCTATCAATTTCAGAGACAAAAAGTAATACTTTTGACTGAAACGAACAGCCCCATTGTGCTAAAGAGTAAAGTTACTTGCATTGCAGTATTTCTGGTGCTAGGGATTAAGAGATAGGACATTTTCATTTTCAACTGCCTTTTTGAACTATGAGAGTCCAGATCATAGCTGTTTGTGTTATAGTTTTACATAAAATGGTTTCTAAAAGAAAGTTAGTTGTACTTGAGACTGATAAAAAGTATGAAATATTAAAATTTATTGAAAAGGGATAGATCCAGAGAAAATTGGCTGACGCATTTGGAATTTCCAAAACTAATGTCTAATAAGTGCGCCAAACTTCAATAAGGTGTTATTTTGTTGAAACGTAGATCATCATGGTTATAAAATGTATATGAGAAAAGAATAAAGCGAAAAATTTGTTATTTTTGATTAGCTTTGAATTTTTAGGAACTATTAATATCAAATAAATAACTTTTAATAAACAAAAGGTTTTTTTTAAAATCAATTTACTGAAATATTAAATTTGCGTGACACATTATGTGTCATTCTGAGAAAATATCTCTAAAAATATTTGAACAACATTTTTAATTATTGGTTCAAAGTAATGTTAAACAATGAAAGTGAGTTGAATAGAAAGAGTAAGTGTCAATTAGTCAAAAAATAAATACATGGTGCAAGAAATGACAAAAAAAAAAAAAAAAATAATAATTTGAATTTTGACATCTTGAATTCAAATTATGTTTTTCGCAATCACGAGTGTGTGTATGTAGGCGTGAGTGTTTGTGTGTGGGGGTATGTGTGTTGTGTGTAGGGGTATGTGTATGTGTGTGTTGGCATGTGTGTTTGTGTCTGTGTGAAGGCATACGTGTGTGAGTAGTTGTGTGTATGAATGTGTGTGTATGTGGGGGGGGGGGGGTATGTGTATGTGTGTGTAGGCATATGTGTTTGTGTCTGCGTGCAGGCATGAATGTGTGGGTAGTTTGTATGTGTGTGTATGTGTTTGTGTGTGTGTGTGTGTGCATGTGTAGGTGTCTGTATGTAATTGTGTGTGTGTATGTGTTTGTGTATGTGTGTGTAGGTGTATGTGTGTGTATATGTGTGTGCGTGCGTGTATGTGTGTGTTTGTGTGTGCGTGCGTGTATGTGTGTGTTTGTGTGTGCGCGTGTGTGTATGTGCGTGTACGTGCGTGTATGTAAGCGTGTAAGTGTAGGATATGGATGCAACCTGGAGACGGCTTTCGCTATAGGAGCAGCATCGTGAGGAGACGGTCGACGGTGATGGTGCAGAGGGTGGCGGTGGGAAAATAAAATGATAGCACGCCAAAAACAGTCAAGTGAGAACAATAAGCAATCGTGATTGCTCAAAAAAAAAAAAAATCATAACCCCCTTTTTAAGTTGACCACCTGTCTAAGTTGATCACCAAAGTACTGCACCGCAAGTGGTCAACTTACTCAAGTTTCACTGTAGTATTGTGCTGTAAATGTTTTAGGTTCTTACGCAAATTTTACGAGGGTGCACAATGACCCCTCAATTTAACATTAGCCGCACCATAGAAAATGTCACAGATTTAGAAAGATTTAATTTCCCTAGCTGTTTTTTTTTTTTGGTGAATAATTATTTTATTGCAATGTATATGCATATTACTAGTGTATATTATAATACGTAGCATTGTTTTTTCAGTTCAATGTAGTTTTTTAACCCCTCCCCCATACTAATGAAATTTGGGGGAGGGGTTGAGCACCCTCTTTCAGGTGAAATAGGAAGCTAAAATAGGGAAGTTTTCGATTTTTCAATTTTATTTTTATATGATAGAGTAACATGTATGAACATCATAGGTGAAAAAATTTTTGCGATACGATAAATAGTTTTTTTTAATTAATTTTTAAAGTTCAAGCGCTTGTGACGTCAAAAGGCATAGGAAGTGACGTCATGCGCTCTTCCGATAGGGGAGAAACCGAAGAACGTGCATTCGACTTCGAAGACGAAACGTAAAAGGCTTATCTCCTCGCATTTAACTCCTCGCGTTTCTGGAACATTAAACCTCTCATCCTCTCGGAAATATTCGAATATCATCATTGATGTTACTTGAGGAAGATTATTTAGATTGTGCTTTAACGAATCCGGCCTCCATAGTGTGTTCAAAAGGATTATTGAACTTCTAAAAAATAAAAATATCAACGCGCTCAAAATGTCCGTAGCGAAAGCAAGGGATCTTCGGCGGATGGCTGCCCATTAGTGCCCTGTGACGTAAGCTCGTGACGTTTCAGAAGCGTGCACTTTTGAGCGTGGATTTTTATAAATTCATTAAAAATCAATCACGGTGTTTTAAAATTCGGCGATGGTGAATTTTTTAGTTTTGAGGGTCAATTAACAATATCCAATAGCCAAAATATGAACATTTAATAGGTTGCAACTTCCTGTCCTGTCATCTAGGAGAAACTTTTTTTTTTTACATGTATTTTTGAACCACCCTAAGGGACAGTTGTGGTAAAATGAAGCAGAATTTCAATGTTTCAACTATACTGCCGTGTGCAAGTAAACGGCAGTAACGGCAGATTTTTCGATTTTCATTTTTTTGCATTTTTGATATCTATATTGATATAGTTTTATGGTGCAAACATTTTTATTTGGTTGATGCAGAAAAAAAAAAAGCATTTTTTTACCAGTGGTAATTAGCAGTAACTGCTTTTTTCGCAACATTTTGCGGGAAGTCGGCAGAATGTACTTACTGCTTTTTACCTGCCCACGGAAGAACGAAAACTTTCTCCAGTGGGCAGGCAAATAGCAGTAACTGCTTTTATCGCTACATTTTGTAGGTAATCGGCAGAATGCACTTACTGCTCTTTACCTGCACACGGAAGAACGGAAACTTTCTACCCTGGGCAGGCAAACGGCAGTAACTGCAAGTTTTTTGATTTTCATTTATTTGTGTCTTTGAAATTTTTTGCCCACAACCATTCTGTCGTGGGAAGGTAAACGGCAGTAACTGCGAGCTTTTTCATTTTCATCTTTTTTTTTTGCATTTCTGAAATCTATATTATTTTAGTTTTATGGTGCAAACATGTTTATTTGCTTGCCGCTAAATAAGAGCATTTTTTAAAATCAGTGGTGATTAGCAGTAATTGATATTATCGCTGCATTGTGCAGGTAATTTTACTGATCTATACCGGTCCATAACCATTGCCCGAAGAATGGAACATAAATGAATCTCTTCCAAAATTTGCACCAAGACGCAAAAACCGTTTTCACGATTTTTTAAAAACTCAACTAAGCTCAAGCAATAGCGCCCCGATTGGAGGTCATTGTGTGGCCTCTCAAAAAATTCTTTATTCGCCAAATTTAGAAACAATATTGCATTTTTACTTTCTTCTATATCTAATATATAGAAGAAAGTATTGGATTCGTGCAAATTTTCGAATTTCGAATTTTGACGGATTGGAACGTTTTGAGGTGTGCTGAGTCCATTTCGACCATTTTTGGAAAATGTCTGTCTCTCTGTGTGTGTGTGTGTGTCACGTCTGTGTGTGACCAGTTTTTTGTGGCCGCTCTACAACAAAAACTACTGCATGAAATCGAACGAAATTTAGTACACGTATGTGCCCCTATGTGAACTTGTGCCCATTAGTTTTTGGCGCGAATTCCTCCAAGGGGGGTGGAGCAATGGGACGTTTTTCGAGTTACGCGTGCTTGCTATTCCTCAGGAAGTAACAGGCGGAATCAAACAAAATTTGGTCCATATGTTGGTATTAACAGGAACAGGTGCTGATTCAATTTTGGTGTCAATAACTCAAACGGGGGTTGAGCTATAGAACGTTTTTTGTCGTCAATTGTGACTGCTGTATCTCAAGAAATAATGAACGGAATGAAAGAAAAATTTATCGGCAAGTAGCCCTTAGTGGGTATAAGAACTGATTTTATTTTTGTGTCAACAGCTAAAAAGGGGATAGCGCAATCACCCGTTCTTTTTTTCCATTTTGAGTGCCCTATCTCAAGAAGTAATGCTACGTTCTGGTTGAAATTTGGAATATATGTGAGTCCATATGTAAACAGGCTTTGGTTAAATTTTGACGCCGATCGCTCCAAGAGGTGTTGATTTTTTTTTTTTTTTTTTTTTTTGCGAATAAAAATATTTTTATTAATGCAACAATAAGAAAGATAAATCGTAATAGATTGTCGTCTGCGTATTTCTCGTGATTTTAATTGTATGGAAATGATAGGAAATATTATCTCAATGATTTAAAATTTTTAACTGTTGCCATCTTATGTTTGTTAACAAATAAAATATTTGTAATTAATTCAAGCAAGGCTTTTAAAATAACTTTCAATTTTCGCTCTTTGCTTTGCTTTTGTAATAATTCAGACATTGGGATGGTCGTCAAGTTTTTGCATGTGTAATTTTGTTTTTGTTGGGAATATTGCTTCCTCGTCAAGCATGGGGAGGGATCAGAAAAAAAAAGAAAAATATAGAAGAAAAATATAGAAGAAAGTTTCGTGATGGCCACAACATACTAGTTTTTAAAAATGATTCCTAGTCGCTTCTCATCAGATGTAGATATGCGTGCCAGGTCGTATTTTATCAATGGGCAAAATTGGGAATTATCGCATCTCAAAAATTTAACTTCGGGCATCCTTCTGCGCAATAGAAACTTAAAAAAACCATTACTTGAGGAAAATAACCATACTTCATTTCAAATAAAGTCGAAGAAAACGTTTTGTAATTTCACAGGCCTCAGACATTTAAAAAAAAAAAAGAAGACATGTTCTTTGATCCGTCATATTCGTGTTCTAAAAACAATAAAACAAAATCAGTTCTTGCTAACATACAGTTATAAAAGATAACATACGAGCAAACACAAGCAATACTTGGCAGACGATAAATAAACGTGTAGCTACAGAACGATTTTGTTCCATTTGTTTTGTTTTGTCGCAGGCGATATTTTCCGCAATTTTTAATACTAAGCGGCTGCAATTTTATTTGTTCGATGTGAGCCATTGTTAAGATACGAAGGATTTCTTTTGCCTAAATTTTCATAGAGATTTATTGAAACACTAGTGGCACCCGCACGGCTTCGCCCGTAATAGAAAAATTAAAGGCCTTTGGTTCGCTTGTATATTTACAAATAATGTATGGTGAATGTTCTCGCCAATTGGCTTGTACCGACGTTACAGTTCCACGTTACGATAATTTCGTAATTTATGATAGTTTTTTCTTAAAATTGGAATAGAAAAAGAACCACATCGAATTTTCGAAAAATCGCTTCGAGGTGCACACCCCCATGCTACATACTAACTTTGTGCCAAATTTCATGAAAATCGGCCGAACGGTTTAGGCGCTATGCGCGTCACAGACATCCAAACATCCTACAGACATCCAGACATCCTCCGGACAGAGAGACTTTCTGCTTTATTATTAGTAACTAGTGATACCCGCACGGCTTTGCCCGTAATAGTAAAATCAAAAGGTCTTTTGGTTCGCCTGTATATTTACAAATAATGTATGGTGAATTTTCTCGCCAGTTGGCTTGTACCCATCTTACGGTTCCACGTTGTGATAATTTCGTATCTCGCCAATTGGCTTGTGCCCATGTTACGGTTCCACGTTATGATAATTTCGTAATTTATTCGTCCATCTTATGATAGTTTCGTTCTTAAAATTGGAATAGAAAAAGAACCACATCGAACTTCCGAAAAATCGCTTCCATGCTACATACTAACTTTGTGCCAAATTTCATGAAAATCGGCCGAGCGGTTTAGGCGATATGCGCGTCACAGACATCCTACAGATATCCTACAGACATCCTACAGACATCCAGACATCCAGACATCCTCCGGACAGAGAGACTTTCAGCTTTATTATTAGTAAAGAAGATTAAGCGATTTTTCATAATTTGTAAAAATGCTTAAAGAATCGTGCGGTTGCCAAGTAACATAAAAGAGATTTCGATAATGCCCCGTAAGCAATCAAAACATGTGCCTAGGAATCGGAGCAAGAGCACTCATTCAATCCATCCTCAACTCGAAATTCAATGCAGAATGCTGAAGTTCTTACAGCGGAGACAGCAAATTATGCTGCCTACAAAAATACGATGTAGAAATGGAAAGGAAAGAAAATCTACTTACGTGTTTTAATAATCAACGTTTTATTAAAGTCATACTAGAAATCTGAGTTATTTTAGCAAGGACTGTTTAAATAAGTAAGTATACCTGGTATTTGGGTAAGTACTACGTATATGTTATTGCATTAAATTTCTATCAAATGTATGTAGGTCGTTTTGTTTGATACATATTTAAGTTATAGCTTTTTTAAACCAACATATATACATAAAGGCATTTATTTTCATTTTTGTATGTAAGAAAATAAAATTTTCTTTTTATTTTCAAGTTACATTTAACTCATTTATTTTAAATTTATGTCAAGTGTTTACATAGCATTTATTTATGTTTTGAAACAAAATATATTATTTACTTTGCAATGAATATACTTCGTAATAACGTATCTACTCCGTATTATGTCGAATCTGTAATTATTGGTCATTCAATAGCATATTGTGCAGTTACTGCTAACTACCAGTCAAAAGTGGATGAAAATTGTTAGTGCGAAGAGCAGGTAAACGGCAGTATCTGCGTTAATCAAAATTTTGATTAAAAAATCAAATTGAAACAGATTACCCAAAAAATATTTCGACATAAACATATAGAATCACCTAAAATCAAACTTTAATATTTTATTAATGTTTGTGGGAAATCAAAAACGCGTTTCTTCAAATATCTCGAAAATTCATTTTTGTAGATACTGCCGTTTACCTGCACACGGCAGTATAGATCCTTCCCATTCTTCTGAATAGATTCTGTACCTCAGAGCCAGAAGGACGTAAGACACATTAAGGTAATTTTACAGGAGAGAGAGAAAACTTTTTTTCTGGCGTATGTGCAAAGGATGTGACGTATGCTTCTTTAACCCTGGTATAAAATTGAAAAGGATTTCTTTTTAAGAATGACGTTTACATGGCTCGATGCAGAATAGGCTTCTACATACAATGCGCTAATAAACGGAAAATCCCAACTTTTGGACTTACGTTAGTCTGCTCCTAGGTACAGAATTGATAGAAAAAATTTTGCGTATTGTGTCCAAGACTAAACTTTTTGAGAGTAACTGGGTATGAAAAATTGGATTTTATAACTTTGTTGGCGAAAAAAAAAATTATGTTTTTTTTTTTCTTTTTTTTTTGAGCAATCACGATTGCT